>NC_138663.1:166904675-167102175 GCF_964273445.1 Streptopelia decaocto
CGGAGGTGGGAGAGTGGCCGAATTTTCTGCGTTTCTGGATGAAAAAAATAAGCATGTCAACAGAAGGGGTCGTTTTAAAAGTACTGGAGGAGTTTGATGTTCCTCCGGCCAAGGAAAAGGTCTCGCCCACCGGCGCCTGCCCGAGGCCCCTGTCCCAGCTCCGGCCGGTGCGGTGGGGCCGGGGCTGCCGCACTGCCCGTTCTGCTGCCGTGGGCAGGGCCGGGGCCAGGGCTGCCTGTCCTCGTGTAGCCCCCAGCCCCTGCCAGCCCAGCGTCGAGGCGGGTAGAGACCGCGACCGCAGAGGCAAAGCAAACCCGGTGGCATGTGGGGAGACAGGTCATCGCTTAACCTATAAATCCACCCCGCCCCCGGTGGCCTTTCTTGCCGCTTGCACCATTTTCCCTTGTTCTCAGCCTTTCCCTTAGGGAAACCTGACGAACTTGGCCTGACGGCGGTTTGGCGAGCAGGGACCTCGCAGGGACATGCAGACAAACACCCCCGCATCCCAGGCGGAGCAGCCAGAGCCGCCGCCCCACGCCTTCCTCCACTGGGCAAGGAAGTGAGCCGGCTTTCTGCCTCTTTCCCCCGCCGGGATGGGCCAAGGAGCCCCGCGGTGCCTGCTGCTGGCTGGCTTGTCGCTGCTGGCAGGGAAAGGCAAACTGCTTGGGCCTTCCTCCTGCAGCTGGCCGCTCAGCAACTTGGCAAATATTGGTGGTGTCTCTCACTTTCCTTTTCCTCTCCATCCCTTCCCCAGGAGGCTTTTTCTTTACAAGGCACGGTAGCTAGACTAAGTCATGTGGCTTTTAAAAAAATCCATATAAAGTATGATTTGGCTATTCTGATGCAATGACTTCTATAAACAAGGAGAGCTCAACCCAGCTTCTGACCGGTGTCTTTCAAGTTCGCCCCCCTCAGACATGAAGTTGCATTCCGCCACCCCAGGGGACGCGGTAATGGATGGAGACCTGGCTCCCTTTCACACAAGTAATTGGCAGCATTCCCTCCTTCCTCCCGAACGGGATGAGGAGCTGGGGAAAGGCTTATGAAGACAAATGTGGACTTTACCTGGGGTTGTGGTTTGCGTGTGTGTGCCTGCGTGTCCTTTCGGATGTGTTTATGCGCATAAATAAGAGGCATTCAGGAGAAACAGGGTAATTCCGATGCACTCCGAGGCTGTCACATCTCTAATCCGAACACCCCGCAGCCTCTCTCTGCTGCCTGCCTGCCGGCAGCGCTGCTGAAACACACCCTCTAGCAGCTGGTAGGTGACCGAGGGACGGCTCCAGCGTGCCCCGGGGGACAGGATTCACCGGGAGCAGTTCCCTGGGGACTCACACTAATCCCACAGGCACAGCAGCAGAATCACTCCTCTGCAGTTTTTCCTCCAACTTCACAAGCAGTTTAAAGAAAACAAATCTGCTCTAAAACGGGACAGTAACCCCGAATCACTCATAAAAACAATCTTGTGTTATTAATCCTAGTGTAACTCATTAACCATTTCATTCAAATGCAAAAGTATTCAAATAATAAACCACAGAAAAGAGAGAGAGGGAAGGAAGGAAGGAAGGAAGGAAGGAAGGAAGGAAGGAAGGAAGGAAGGAAGGAAGGAAGGAAGAAGGAAGGAAGGAAGGAAGGAAGGAAGGAAGGAAGGAAGGAAGGAAGGAAGGAAGGAAGGAAGGAAGGAAGGAAGGAAGGAAGGAAGGGGAAAGAATATTTATCCAGACTACTTTTTTTTTTTTTTTCAGGCTGTAGAAGATGGAATGGACTCATCCCTTACATAAACGTACCTGGCTAGCAAGAGGAAGAGAAAGAGGGGAAGAGGAAAGGACAGAAAGAGAAAGAAAAAGACAGAAAGAAACGGGTAGAGAAAGAGAGAGAAGAGAGCAATAAATAAATAAGAAAGAGAGAAGAAAGAGAAAGAGAGAAAGAAAGAGAGAAGAGAGAAAGAGAGAAAGAGAGAAAGAGAGAAAGAGAGAGAGAAAGAGAGAGAGAAAGAAAGAGAGAAAGAAAGAGAGAAAGAAAGAGAGAAAGAAAGAGAGAGAGAAAGAGAGAAAGAAAGAGAGAAAGAAAGAAGAAGAAGGGAGGGAAGGAAGGGGGGAGGGAAGGAAGGAAGGGAGGAGGGAAGGAAGGAGGGAAGGAAGGAAGGAAGGAAGGAAGGAAGGAAGGAAGGAAGGAAGGAAGGAAGGAAGGGAGGGAAGGGAGGGAGGAAGGGAGGGGAGGGAGGGAAGGG
This sequence comes from Streptopelia decaocto, assembly GCF_964273445.1. Taxonomy (NCBI): domain Eukaryota; kingdom Metazoa; phylum Chordata; class Aves; order Columbiformes; family Columbidae; genus Streptopelia; species Streptopelia decaocto. The sequence continues at coordinate 166,906,906 of NC_138663.1, forward strand.
AGGAAGGGAGGGAGGGAAGAAGGGAGGGAAGAAGGGAGGGAGGGAGGGAGGGAGGGAGGGAGGGAGGGAGGGAGGAAGGGAGGAAGGGAGGGAGGGAGGGAGGGAGGAAGGAGGAAGGAGGGAAGGAGGAAGGGAGGAAGGAAGGAAGGAGGAAGGGAGGAAGGGAGGAAGGGAGGAAGGGAGGAAGGAAGGGAGGAAGGAAGGAGGAAGGGAGGAAGGGAGGAAGGGAGGAAGGGAGGAAGGGAGGAAGGGAGGAAGGGAGGAAGGGAGGAAGGGAGGAAGGGAGGAAGGGAGGAAGGGAGGAAGGGAGGAAGGAAGGAAGGGAGGAAGGAAGGAAGGGAGGAAGGAAGGAAGGGAGGGAGGAAGGAAGGAAGGAAGGAAGGAAGGAAGGAAGGAAGGAAGGAAGGAAGGAAGGAAGGAAGGAAGGAAGGAAGGAAGGAAGGAAGGAAGGAAGGAAGGAAGGAAGGAAGGAAGGAAGGAAGGAAGGAGGAAATTCTCTACGTGGTGGTTTTCTGCTTCAGACCACGCCAGTGAAACTTGTTTTTTCCCACGGGCAGGGAGCGGGGGCTGGCTGGGAATCCAGGAGAAACGCACAATTTCATCTCGGCACACGCTCCTCGTGGGGGAAGTGGCTGCCACCAGCGGTGCCTGACACAATAATATTTGCAACAGAACTACACGGGGCGGTGGGGACTGGAATTATGTGGAAATCAGTAGCCTCTGAGTGTTTCGAACCAATGTGGTTCTACTCAAGCAACTGGCGTATGGTTCTGGAAAGTAGCGGGGTGCGGCCGGAGGACGCCCCTTTCTGCGGACAGGGACCTCTAACGCGGAGTCGCCTCTCCCCTCGGCTGCGGCAGGGGGCAACGCACCTTTGTGTTTCGGTACCGAGGGCCGGGTAGCGGCGCCCGCCCGCACCCCGGCCGGCCCCGCCCCGGGGGCTCCCACGGCCTCCGCACCCTGCCGCCCATCCCCGCCCCGTCGGGGCGCCTCGGGCCCCGCTGGTGGCCGCGCAGCGCGCACGTGTGGCAGCCACAGGTGCCGCAGCCGCCCGGTGCTCGGCGTCTCTCGCTATAAGAGCGGCCCAGCCGCCGCCGCCCCGGCGAGACGGGCGAGGGCTGCGGGAGATGCAACAAGGCGCGGGGAGGCAGGGACCGGGGCGGCGGGAGGAAAAGGAGGAGGAGGAGAAAAAGGAGGAGGAGGAGGAGGAAGGGGGGGAGACAGCTGATGCCTGTCAAAGCCGGAGCCGTCGCGCTCTCGCGAGAGCCCGCCCGGCGGTAGCCACGGGATGCGGGCTCAGGTGCGGGCAGAGCGCAGCGCAGCGCGCCCGGCGCCGGGCAGCGGCAGGCAGCCGAGTGAGACGGCGGGGGCCGGAGGGAGCCTCGCCGCCCGCTCACCCGCCCACCCCAGCCCCGGCCACCGCGGCAGTCGCGGCGGCGGGGCAGGGTCCCGCTGCGGCACCGCCGCCACCGGCTCCGCCACCCGCCGCCGTCCGCGGCTTTACCCGGCAGGAGGAGAGCGCCGGAGAGCACTTTTCCCCCGACTTTAGGAGTGTTTGTGGATTTACATGCCAAGCCTTCAAGATGATGTCCATGAACAGCAAACAGCCGCATTTTGCCATGCATCCCACCCTACTGAGCACAAATACCCCTCTCTACACTCCAGCTCGGAAGCAATAAGAAGAGCATGTCTACCAACTCCCACCGGTAAGGGAGAGGCAGCTGCAGCTCTCCTCTTTCTTTCTTTCTCTCTCTCTCTCTTACACGCACACACTCTTTCTCTCTCTCTCTCTTTTCTGTATACTGCATGTATGTGTATGTGCATTAATAAAAAAACCGCTGCGAGGCACATTTTGACAAGCGGCGCTTAATGTTTTTTTCATGTCTTCCTCTGCAATCATCTGAGCGCCTGTGATCTTTTTTGAAAGCGGTGTTCACACGAGTCTCCGACTTCATCCACTTTCTGTATTAATTTTTATGACTCGGCCTCTGAAAAGGAATGCGCTTTATGTGCTCTTGTGTTTGACATAATTCCCCAGCTGAGAGTTACAGATCCATTTCTTCTTCTCTTTCCTCCTTCTCCTCCTTTCTATTCTTTTTTCTTTCCTTATTCTTGTTTTATTTTTTAATTTGTACTTATTTATTCGTTCCCTTCACGCCCTCGTCCCTTTTTTTTTTTTCCTTCGGATTCACCCCGACTGCTTGCTCTTTCTACTCTTCGCTCCTTCTTTTCATCTTTTACTTCCCCTCCTCCGTTTCTCCCCTATTATTCTACCGCATCCCCTATCTCCGCTCCCATCCCCGTGCTGTCTCCTGCTATACACCGCTTCCACCATTCACCTTGGCTCTTCCCCACGCCGTACCCCTTTAAACGCGCATACTGCTGCCGGCTCCCCCCCGCACGGTCACCCCAACTTTGCCCACCTCTCTCTCCCCTCCCGGGCTCCCCTCCTTCGACTTCCCCTCCCTGCTCACGGCATACCTCATCCTCCCGCAACCCCACGATTCCCTGCACCGTCCCCTTCCCTCTCTGCTCTTTGATTCCTCTCTTTCCCCCTCCCCGGCGCCCACCTGCCCTCCTCTCCCCGCACCCCGCTCTGTTTTGTGTCCCTTGCAGCTGCAGAGCAATATCTTCGCCAGCCTCGATGAGACCCTGCTGGCGCGGGCCGAGGCTCTGGCCGCCGTCGACATCGCCGTCTCGCAGGGCAAGAGCCACCCGTTCAAGCCGGATGCCACCTACCACACCATGAACAGCGTACCCTGCACCTCCACCTCCACCGTGCCCCTGGCGCACCATCACCACCACCACCACCACCATCACCAGGCTCTGGAGCCCGGCGACCTTCTCGACCACATCACCTCCCCCTCCCTGGCGCTCATGCCCGGCGGAGGCGGCGGAGGCGCCGGCGGCGGCGGCCACGACGGGGCGGGCGGCGGCGGCGGCGGCGGGGCCGGCGGCGGCGGGGGCGGCGGCGGCGGCGGCGGGGGCGGCGGCGGCCTCATCTCCACCTCGGCCCACCCGCACTCGCACATGCACGGCCTGGGCCACCTCTCGCACCCGGCCGCCATGAACATGCCGTCGGGGCTGCCGCACCCGGGGCTGGTGGCCGCGCATCACGGGGCCGCGGGGCAGGTGGCCTCGGCGGCGGCGGTGGTGGGGGCGGCCGGCTTGGCCTCCATCTGCGACTCGGACACGGACCCGCGGGAGCTGGAGGCCTTCGCCGAGCGCTTCAAGCAGCGCCGCATCAAGCTGGGGGTGACCCAGGCCGACGTGGGCTCGGCGTTGGCCAACCTGAAGATCCCGGGGGTGGGCTCCCTCAGCCAGAGCACCATTTGCCGCTTCGAGTCCCTCACCCTCTCCCACAATAACATGATCGCCCTCAAACCCATCCTGCAGGCCTGGCTGGAGGAGGCCGAGGGCGCCCAGCGGGAAAAAATGAACAAGCCCGAGCTCTTCAACGGGGGCGAGAAGAAGCGCAAGCGGACTTCCATCGCCGCCCCGGAGAAACGCTCCCTTGAGGCTTACTTCGCCGTTCAGCCCCGGCCCTCGTCCGAGAAGATCGCCGCCATCGCCGAGAAATTGGACCTCAAAAAGAACGTGGTGAGGGTTTGGTTTAACCAGAGACAGAAGCAGAAACGGATGAAATTTTCCGCCACCTACTAGGGGTGGGCGGGAGGGGCGGCCCTGGCACCCGGGGGCACTGTGGGCACAAGGGGGGGCCGGGTCGGGGCCGTGGGGGACGCCCACCCACCGCCGCCGTCGCCCGAGACGCCGTGGGAAGCTCCTGGGGACCAAGGGACGATGTAGAAATTAAACGTGAAGTACTCGGGGCGGGGGGGGAGGGCGTGCGGGAGGTGTGCGCTATCAATTATTAAAACAAAAAGACACTTGGACACCAACGAGAAGAAGGAGGAGAGAGGAGGTAAAAACGCTCTAGAACCCCGTGGGGGTCATTTCTGCGGCCCCATCCGGCCCTCTGCCCCCCCACCCCCCGACAGAAAGCGGGAGAAAGAGCAACTTAAAGCGTAAACACACACAGACACACACCAATAAATACCGTGACAGCAACAACCACAAACCGAGAAACCTAAGTCACAACTTTCCGAAGGAAAGCAAAATCGACCAACAAACCCGGAAGGCGAAACTGTCGGTGATGACGCTACGTTTGGTTTGGGTCTCTTTTCATTACTTTCTGGTTTTCTTTCTTTTCCCTGGCTTGGTAATGAATGAGGACGGCGGTGGTTTGGTGTGGGGGGTCTTTTTCTTTGGTTGGCTTGGGTTTGGATTTTTTTTTTTTTTTAATTTTGGTTGCTGTTGTTTTGTTTTGGTTATTTTTTTCCTCGAATGCGGTTCTTCGCGAGGCTTTGACGATGGGTCTTGTCTGTGCCGGGAGAGTGGTGCGAGTGGGGCCGGTGGCCACAGCCCGGCGGGGCAGCCGGACCTCCCGAGGCTCGGGAGCGGTCCCTCTCCTCTCCGCCGTTGCCTCAATAATCCTAGCTAGTTCAAGGAAAACAAACAAACAAAAAGTTACTCCACGGTCCCTTTGTTTCTCTTCCCTCGCCTACGCGGTTTGCATTTCCATCTATGTCTAAAGACAGGTCCCTGTCTCTGCAGAGATGTGTCTGGAGATAGATGCCAAAACTGCCCGAGCAGGGATGCTCTTCGAAAGAGTATGTTCAGATTCATTAAGGCTCGTGGTTAACTATGTCCTCCCCCCCCGCCTCCTCCCCACCCTGTTCCCCACCCCGTGCCTCCCGGCATCTCTGCCAAATATGCTGGATTTAGGTTAGCAACGGGCTGCGGTGGGGAAAAAGGTCCTGCCTTGGTTTCCCCCGAGAGCTCTGGGTTATTGCACCCAAAAGGCAAAAGAAATCACCGGTGCAAGGTTTGAAATGGCATTTGTTTCTGAGGGGTCTGCATATTGCGAACAAACACGCAAAAAACCCAACTCCATTTGGGCTTAAAAGTCGTTTATTGTCAATAATAAGTATTAGGTAGAGGATGACATTTAGGGATGTGTGGAGGGGTTCGATTTGCACTATCAAGGTCTCCCGGATTGGAAGCGATGATGTTATTCTGTAGTAGCGATGCTGGTACTACTACTAATCATCAAGGTGCATTATATATCTCGCGGATTGAAAATAAAAAATCAGAGCTTGTTAGGTAAAAAAAACGCCAGCTACGTGCAGAAGCCATTGCTGGCTCTAGCTGTTGGCGAAGGACTATTAAGGCTTTCAAGTAATAAGGAATTTCTGAAAAGAAAATACCCTCCTGTTTAAACCAAAACAAACAGTAGTCTGAAATTATGCATGATCTAAAAAAAAAAAAAAATAAAAAAGAAAAGAAAAGAAGGCATAGAAAGATCCATTATAAAGTCTCGATATTATCTATCTATTTATTTATTTATTTATTTAACTATTTATATTATTACTATTATTATTAATTTATGTATCATTGTTTGCAGCGCAAACATTCTATGCATTTTGAAACTGAGCACTAAATAGACTAGCTTCTGGTAGAATCTTTTGTGGATGGTGTAATTTCACAGTTTAACTGCCTGTTTTCACCGAAAACACGAACATTCTTGTCACGTTCTTGTATTTAGATTTAAAAGAGAGGGAAAAAAAAAAAAAGAAAAAAAGAAGAAAAAAAATATAAGAAAGACAATTGTAAATATTTTCTTTAATGCACAAAAGCAAAAGGTTACAAACTGCAACCACGTGTGGATCCTGAAATGTCTCACTGAATAATCTACCTGTCCATGTATGTTTGCTGAGCTTTCTCCTTGGTTGTGTCTTTATTACTATTATTTCTATCAGAAATATTTCTGTACGCCAAAATACAACAGGGAGATGCGTCCCAGCATACTTACAAATAAAACTAATGTGAAAACAGAATAGTTATTATTATTATTGGGTGCATTTAAAAAAAAATATTTCCAAGACACGGCTGGTAAATTCAAAGTGTGGCCGCTAGACGATAAGACTAATTCTACCAAAAAGAAAAAAAAAATAGTGAGAGATGTATTTTTCTGCTAAATCCAGAAATCATTACTTTGAGATAGGTCTTATGTGAAAATCGGTGCTCTGAATAAAATTAACTATATATTAGCTGCGTCTGTTTCTTGAAGTTTATTCTATAACTGCAGAATATAAATCAAAGTAAAAATTTAAGAAGGACTTCTGAAGTATTTCTTTTCAGTTTGCTGGAAAGGATTATGCACCTACAAAATATGTATAAAGAAGAAAAGCTTGGGTGGTTTCAGGTTTATATGTTGTTCTGACTGGCCTAATTGCACTTAATTATGTAACAAGATACTTTATTTTTTATTTTGGGTTAATAAATATGAAAATCATAAACTGATCTCTCCTAATGTTGTAAATGCAATTGTTCATTAGGAACGTATAGGATGCCACCTACTGCTTCAAGTGATCAAAGAACCTCTTTCTATTTTCTGATGACCTGTGACTAGATCAGATGCCAAATGTAAAAAGTTACTTAATAGCTGGGATTATTTCTTCTGTAGACATATTTTAGCCAAATCTTTTTAATTTCGCCGGTAAATCTGTGAATCAAGGAACCGTGATGTTCAGAAAAGAATAATACGTTCAAAAAGCTGTGATTTTAAACAACTGTTGATGTTAAGAAAAAAGCACTAAAGGTATTTTTTAAAAAACCCATAGAACTCGTCCACCAGAAATTGACTTGTTTCTGTTGTTATTAACTTGAAATGTCATCAGAATTTTTAATAAATGCATTTGTAAAAATATTATTTTATAGAAAAGTATTACCGCATATCATTTTTGGAGAGTCAGGAATGAACAAATAAAAACAATAACAAATGTTGTTTTTTTTTCCTTCATCTGCCCCAAATGATTAAAATGTTACAAGCGATACCACATTTGTATTATACAGTAATGACCGATGTATGTATTGAAAAGTTAAGGAGTTTGTTTTGTAATAAGTACAATCCTTATCGAGTACAAAGCAAAAATAATATGTTAATAAAACAGATCGTGAAAATAAAAGCTTTGCAGAGTTTCCTATTTTTCATGGTAGGAAACTGTGCAAAACCAGAATGTCCTGCTTTCCGTCGGATGAGATCTGAATAGTTCATAAAACTATTAAATACTCATGAGACCTTATTAATAAATGCCTCACTAAAAAAAGAGAAAGAAAGAAAGAAAGAAAGAGAGAGAGAGAGAAAGAAAAGGGTTTGTATTCCTGTTTATAAGGTCTGACCTAAGGACTGATAAAACTTTTACATCCGAGAAAAAAAAATTAAGAAAGAAAAGTCGACGAGGCAGAACACACGTGCGCATTTATTTCCCAACAATATACAGCCTCCTGCATACAGAAGTGCAATTTGTGACCATAAAAATAGACATTTTCCGCCCCCGCTTGTGACTCGGGCCGAGGCCGCTGCAGGTGCCACCTCCGATGGCTCCGGCCCTTCAGGTAGTTCAGCATCTGTGACCATTGTCGAGGACATTTCGCTGCTGCCGTCCCTCCAATGGCCTCTTTCTCCACACCTGAGGTATCTCGTCGCTTTCCTGATGTGTTTTTCCAGTCCTAAGTCCGCAAGACCCGGGCTGGCTCCTGGAATTTCTGCTTAACACTTGCTCACCGCTTGCTTTCAACTTAGATTAGGCGATCATAAGTGAATAACAGACACCCACTGCCACGATCGTATTGATTTTTACTCTCCTGTGATATTAAGACTAATTCGGTCCCGGTTCAACAAGTAAAAAAGGCTCCCCAGAAGGGGAATGAAGTGTCCTACAGCACCGATTTTATGCTTTATGTGTCTCCTTTCCCGCCTTCCCGTGTCCCCCCTTTCCTCAGAAGAGAGATAGATTTGTCGAAAGATAATTATTTTAACTCTGACGGACTTGAGCGCATAAACCTTGATACCGCCGCTGTTGCCCTGTGTTATTCTGGCATTTCCCAAACGATTTTAAATCCCTCCAGTTATTTATGTCTCGCTTTTCAGTCGGCACTATTTTTTTTTTTTTGGTAGAGCTTTATTATATTTACCTGCTGATTCCAAAGCGGAGAAAAGCCTAATTGATTTTTAAAAGATCAGCAGCAGAATTCCAACCCGCTTGGGAACCTGTTTCCACCTGCCAGACGAGCGTCTGATTATCGGTAATTATGTTATTTAAAGGTTGATAAAACATCGGAGCCGGCTGCTGCCTGGGCTCCTTCCCCAGCGCGGGCGCGGAGGGGACCCACGCGGGGCGAGTCGCGGCCGCCATCACGTGCGCCGCCGCAAACACAATTACGGAGCCGCCGTTAATAATTCATGGGCTGAGATTTGGAAAATTAATAAAATGAATTATAACAAGAGGCTAATTAAAAACTTTAGTAATTGTTGTCAAGACAGCTTGATGGGAGGCGTGCTTCACGAACCTCCCCTCCACCCCCCGCCCCGTTTCCCTTTCCGCTTTTGGGAAGCGGTGTGGTTTTTTTTCCCCTCCTTCACAACCCCTTCGCACCTGAAGGAGGCTCAGTTTGGGAGAAAAGCAGTAGATGAATATATCGGTCAGCTGAATATGTAAGTCCCAGAGATGGTACCGAGGTGGTACAACTACAAACCAGTCTCTTTCGCATCACGGCAAGACAGATAGGTAGGCGGGCGGGTGAGTGGCTGCATAGGTGGATGAATGAAACCCAGGGCCCAAAAGTTAATTTAAAATAGGATGTCACACATAAATCTTTGAAGAAACAGCAGTAGAAAGTGTCTCCTGCACCGGCGGGCCCCGGCAGCGGCTGGGGGCAGGCAGGGGCAGGCACAGCCCCGCGGGCAGAGCCGCGCACTTTCCGCTTTTGCTTTCGCACTGCCGACAGCAACGCCAGTCAGTGGGGAGCCCCCACCGCGACTCCTGCGCGGGGACTGCCTCCGCGGGGTGGGGGGCGCAGAGGGGCCGCGGGATGCTCACCGTCCTCATTCCCCCCTGCCCCCGTGGGCCGGCTTTTCTCCCCCTAGTTTAAGACGCAACTTTAAGTGGGACTCAGCGCGGTGTTTCCGCGGGCGGACGGGGCCGAAGAGCCCGGTCTGCTATACCCGTGCGGGTTTATTTACAGCCATGTCACCAGCCAAACCCTGCCCGGGAGCGATGGCTGATTGTCCAGGGGCAGCTGCGCATGCAAAATCTGCTTCCCAAATTGGTCTCTGGGAAAGCAGGAGTCCTCCTTTGAACTACGTTTTAACTCCTTCAGCCTGCTCACCTAAGTGTGCCAAAGCATCTCTAATTCTGGGAGGGGAAGTTTTTAAGCACCTCTTTAAAAAACAACAAACAAAAAACCCCAAACATATAGGGAAGCAAGGGGGGTGAATTACTTTAAAAAATCTGCTGTCATAAGACGTTGATCACTCTAAGGACTGAAGAGTTTGAAAGGTTTTGTATCAAAATTAAATACCAGAAAAAGACACACTGCGCTGCTGCGTTGAAGATAAATTGCAACTTCGCACCGATTTTCACAGGCAAGTGATAAAAGTCTCGAAATAGTCTCCTTCGGTGGGAACGCCGAGCGACCCTCCGGCTCGCCCAGGGTGCAGCAGGGAACGGTTCCTGGTGCGGGGACAAACCACCCCCAGCTCGGGTCCAGCAGCGGGAGCCCGGACAGACGCTGCGCCGCAGACACACGGCTCATGCTGCGACCGCCGAGGTGAGGGAAGGAATAAAGGCATATGCGCATCCCTCGCCCGGGTAAAAGAAAGCAAGTTAAAAGTGTAAGCGAAAGCTAAAGCGTGTAAAAGCTGTGGGTTTGGGTTTTTTTTTATTTATTTATTTTTAATAAATACGTTCCTTGACAAGAGGATAGCGTGTCAAGATGAACGCATCTCTTTTTTTTTTTTTTTTTTTTTTTTTTTTTCCTACAGGCTGCGTGGAAAGAAGACAAGGCGCCGATATACATAGCTTAGTCCTTGATTATGGTCATGATGTAAACCGAATTACTAACAAAAGTTTGTTTGGTAACTAATTATAGATCACTATATCTCTGCCTCTCTTCACTTCAGCATAATGTATACAAACTTTTGTACACGCGGATCAGAATAGAACAAAGTGTTGACAGCATCCAGCAGTGGAAATTCACTTACACAAGACTTTTTTTTCACTGAAGTGTTGACAATAAACATTTAATGAAGGCAGAGACTTGGATGTCTCAAGACAGTGTCAGAATACTTTAAACAGACCATTAGCATGGCTTCTTCTACTTCAAACAGAGCACACTATACCATAACATTATAAAAATACAAAGTATGAAACAAATAATCTGTTTATACAGATATTTTAAGCTGTTTTCACCAGCTCTGACATCGCCTGTATTTAGTAACAGAAACTTACTCATTTCAGATTACTCGCGCCTAAAAAATGTTAAATACAGTTAATGCAATATTAATCGCCCTTTGGTGATATAAAATGCAATATTTTCAGGCAGCTATCGAGCTTTTCTAGAGGAAGAGCTGATGAAAACAGTCACAGCTGAATAGTGGAGAGAAAAAAGCTCTGTATTTATTGCTTTTGTTTGGCTTTTGGCTACAGAGACAGGAACATTCTAATGGGGTAAGGACATTTATTTTATCTGCAATCTATTGCTGCTAGAGCAGGAGTGGCAGATGGGGTTTGGTGTTATATTCACAGAGTAATTTAGAGCAAATCCTAATAACTAATAATGATTTATGTTAATTTCAATCACTTATGTGACTTTATTAAAGCACTGCTGTAAGAGGACTAGAAAGGGGGGTGAGGTGGGGGGGTGCAAGAGGAGAGACCGGCGAGAGGCAAGCTGTGTCTGTCTGAAACCGAACTGCATGCCTGGGAGGTTGCTGTGGTCGGCTCCAGCGAAATGACCTGAGGACCAGCTACCGCGCACGGCTTGCTTTTGAGACCCTGTATCGCCGGCGTTAATCTCTTAAAATAAAAGCCGCGTGTAAGAAACCCCGTCCATCTACGAGAGGCAAACAAAAATAGAGAAACAGAGCGAGAGAGAGCGTTCGAGAGAGCGTCGTGTTATGCAAAATGTATTGATTGTGTGCGAGGAATCTGCGATGATGATGCGTTCGGCTTCCGAAAGAGCAGTAGGAGGCTAGTGGCAGAGTAACTAGAAAGACCCCGAACGTAAAGTATGCGAAACTTTTATTTTGGGCTGCTCCAGGGTCGTGGAGGTCTACAGTTCTCTACTCAAGTTGAATCTGCTTTAGTCCTCGCCGCAAATCTCTAGGATTCTTTTCCCCATGGGATTTTATATTCTTATTAGGGGAAGGAAAAAAAAAAAAAAAAAGAAAAGAAAAAAATCCCAAAACAACCACAGCAATTGCGATGAGCCTTTCGTATTTCCCCCTATAATCTTCAGTTTCATTAACAACTGGTAATTCTTGAGCGCACACATGTAAACACAGGCGCACACGTCGTCGTGTGTGCGTTGAAATGAGAGATGTTTGCAAAAGCCAGGAAATCTCATACCAACCAGTGCTGCTCTGCACAGGATCGGTTTGATGTAGGAGAAAGGAGTACTTACAGGATTTTGAAAGGGAGGGTGCTCTTCGCTTCTGGCAATTTACTTTCCCAGCTACCTTTATGCGTTTTTCTGCCTTAAGGCATACAGTCTGAAAATAAAACAACATCAAAGCTCCTTATTAACACTATTTTCCTGAAATCAGAAGGTGAAGCTATCTAAAACGTTTAATCTAGTGGTAGCATTTATTTCCTAACAAAACAGCCAGAACAAAGTTCAAAAGAGCTAGTGCAGTTATCTACAGGAGACCAAAAGGCAAAGTGCAGAGAGTGATTTATGTTTCTGCCAGAAACCTTAAAATGGATTAAATAAACCTTAGGTTTTGATGCATTCTCAGTCACTGTGTTGTGTACTATAATTCCCGTTTCCAAACAACCGGGATGGGGCTAACCCATCTTCCCCACTGCCAGGTGTTAGAGACATGCGTTTCCTAACTTTTGGGTTATTTGCAGAAAGCTACCATTTCTGCAAGCTGGCACTGCGTTTTAAATGCAACCGTTTTCCACACAAGGCGATTTTTGTGTTCTCTGTAGTAAAGGTTTTATACATAGCAACACCTTTTTTCCTTAGATAAGAAAAAAAAAAACCCAAAAAAAAGAGCGAGCGAAATCCCTGTTTTGGGGACTAGGAGTAATGTTGCTGTCGCTTAAAAGCAGCTCAGGACTTTTTCAAATCAAAGTGTGTGTGCCCGCCTGCTTTTTGAACTCTTTTATTTATCACGGCGGGCTCGCGCGCAGGCGGAGCGGCGGGGCGGGCGCGGCGCCGCTTCAGCACCACGGAGAGCTCCGGCGGGGCCGGGGTGGGCGGTGCGGAGCGCGGTGCGGAGCGCGGTGCCGGGAGCGATGCGGGGCGCCGTGCGGGGTGCGGAGCGCGGTGCTGGGCGCAGTGCTGAGCGCGGTGCGGGGCGGGAGGCGGTCGGCGCGGGTGAGGGCTGGCTGTCTGGCTGCACAGAAGCCTGTAATATGTTAATGGCCGTAGGGGATGCCTGAGGTACCATCTCAAGCTGCTTCGCACACCATATGTCAGGCCGTTAGCCACATGGATCTATTAATCAAAGGGGGAGCTAGGGAAGAGAAGAGAGGCAGGGGGGGAAAGGGGGCTTTTAATACCCCACCCTGTTTTGCTGTGTACTTTCCCCTTTCATTTCTCTCAGATATAAAGACCCGGAGTACCTCGAACACACAGCTGTAATTCTTTTTTGATCCACTCTTTTATACCCTCGTGTAACCAGCTCAGGTCAGGCGATAGTGAGATTTGAGGGAGGAGAGTGGGAAATGTGTCACTTTTCCCCCGGCAAAGGGTTTAGTTTTAAAGTGCTGCTCAACTTCTGTGACCCAGGGGATTTCTGTCCGCCTCCTCAGCTTTCTTGAGAAGGGCGTCTCTGAGGGCAAGGCTTTTTCTAGCGATCCAGGGACCACCTTCCATAAATGCAGCCAGACCTCCGACCGTCCATACCGCTTTTACATGTGCCCTGTTACCTATTGCAGCAACTAACTTCTTCATGGGAGGTTTGTCTAACAATGACTAAATCCATGGGTTCCACAAAATTATCAGGAACAAAGGAAGAAGAAGCCTGTGTAGGAGAGTGGTGTAAAAGCCCTTCTGTGCGTGAATTTTTCATGCAGCACTCTAAACGGTACCGGCGGGCCCACCCAAACTTCTGCTGTTCAGGCAAATAAAGATGTCCTGATGTACATAACGCCAAGGCTTATCGCCCGAGAAGATGCACAGGCTTCCGGGTCAGGTTTCTGCTCTTTGCTTGTAAGATGAGGTGTTTTGGGGGACTTTCTCTTCGGGGTTAGAATGAACACGCTCACACGGGTTCCTCCTGGACCTTGTTTGCCGGTCGGTAGGTGACACATCAGGGCACAGCCCGGACAATCAACAGTCCTCTCCTAATCCCGAGATTGCTAGATTTTTTCATTTTTTTCCCCTTTCCTTTCTTTAACGATGAATGAGGGGGAACATTAAAGAAACTGACCTTTCGCTCAGGCACATGCCACATAAAGTTTTGAAATTCTAGATTATTGTGAAGTGTTACAGCGGCTCAGAAAAGTTTTTGAGGGGTGGAGAAGGGGGAGGAGAGGAGCACTTCCGTGTGCTAGGACCCTCCAGTAGGGTCCCCTCGTGGGGAGCGTGATAGTGGATCGTACAGATCTCCCACCCCTGATCTCCAGGCCAAGCGGCACCCACGCGTGTGCTGGAAATGGTTGAAAAACACCCGGAGAAACAGAAAGGACATGGGCTAGACTGGGGACACAGAAAAGACAGAGAAACTCTGCTTTTCAGAGGTTTAAATAAAAAGCACAAGATTCTCTAGCCAGATGAAATTCCCTCTGTTGGTACAGAGCACCACAGAGAGGCAAGTCAGAGGGAAGAAGCCCTTGAAACAATTTCTACAATTCCAAACACGGGATAGTAACCTTATTTATTGTGTTGTGTGATACATCGCACGGGTTATGTTGAAGTCAGTTTTTAAGACAGACCTATTTTCTGACCTTTTTTCCCCTTTCGGTGGCTGGAAAAATAATGAGTGCGTTTGTGCTTAGATCTAGAGATAGCACACATCTTCTGGAACCTTTGCTTTAATACACATTACATTTAACTTGCAAAAAAAAGTATGAAAGCCTTTTCTAAGCAATACTTTACATCTAGATAGAGGTAAATGCACGGGCTGAGCGTCAGTTGATTCTGCATTTCCACCTAGACAGGGAAAGGCTCGTATTACCTTTAAATTTTGGTGCACACACCACCCATCATTTTCTTCTTCTATTTAAAAGGTAACCCATATATCTGTCGTTTTAGGTTTCCAAAGACTCGTAACTTAATTCCTTCAGGCTATTCATCAGCACAGTAATTAAACTAGCAAATGGATGTAAATAAAGTGAAATTGGTTTCATGACAGATGAGCCGAAGAGGCCTCTGACATGAAACAAGCCAGGACAATAATTATTTCTGCACCGGGCTATATGAGGAACTCCATCTGGATTTATTAGGTGCTGCAAGTTATTTGCTGGGAGCAGGCAAGACAGGAGGACTCACTTTAATTTGGCAGGATTTTTTTTTTTTTTCTTTTTGCATCCTAAGTAGGTTACAGAAATATAAATCTGGAATTAACTTTGCCAATACTCCGAGAAGCCTCTACCCAATGTAAAAACTCAGCAGTGAAAATAGGTAGTAGGAGAAAGGCTTATTAAACAATTAATTCCCAAATGCTAAATAGGAGAAAAACCTATGTTAAAACCCTGCTCTCGAGCTATCCCCTATTAAAAAATAATCTAGATCATCAGCCACTGTATGCTTCTCTTTTCTACAAATATGCATGCCATACAGTGGAGGCAATAGAAAGAAGGCAAATTTGGAGAGCTTGGGAATTTTGAGGAGCTTATATTAAAAAAATATATATATATATATATATGTATGTATATATACTATCAGCTAAATGGTGTCTAGTAAGATCCCCCCGCTCCCTCTTCTCTGTCAGGGAAAAGTTTATACCTGCAGAGAAGACGGGAGCAGAGAAAGGTGCTGCGAAAGGGAGGATGTGGATTCCGCAAGGCTCAACTGTAATTGGAGCCATCAGGTCCAGCTTGGAGGGGAAGTAATATACAGAATAAATAAAAAAAGGGCTCTCACAGCAGGTGCAGATTAGTCCCTTTTCCCCTGAAAAGATTAGAAACTGAGTGCTTTATGCTTAAACGTACTCTCAATTATTTAAGCGCCCCTTCGTGATTAGCAAGTAAAAGTAACGCTCCAAAGCGCTGAAGAGATGAAGCAAGAATAACATCGCTTTCCCACAGCTCACGTCGGCTTTGCAGCACATGCCCAGCTCCCCGCCGGCCAACACCGCTCAGACAAGGGAGCGCTCTCGGATACATACACCTGGGGTTGGGAGGGGGGGAAAGGAGAGAGGGAGGGGAGAAGGAGGGAGGGGGGCAGGTTCAGCGCTAAAAAAATTCCGCTGTCGAGGCTGCGCAGGCTGCAGCCCAAACTTGTTTCACAGGGAATTGCTATCCCTGCACAGATTTGTCCCAGGAATGCTGGACCCTCAACATTCATTCCACTGGGAGGGGGTGGCGGGGAATCTCATACCAAAATCTCAAACAGGAAAAAAAAAAAAAACACAACAAAAAAACAAAACAAACCCCAAACGACCCTCTTTGAACGGGCTGGAAATGAGCCGAGGACGCCTGTGTTTGCATACGGTAGCTTGATTAGGGTTCATATCTTTCCGCAATCAAATCGGGGGCGTTTTGCACCCTTACTCACGGAAGGAGCTGTGATATCTGCAAAGCCAGGGAGAGATCCTAAAGAGACTGAAATCCCCTTATGTTTGAAGCTTTCCCTTTTAACACACACCAGACTAATTATTTAAAAGTTCTTGTAAAATTAGAAGACATAGCCCAGTCCTTTAATTAGAATACACCGTGAATAGGGATAGCATATGGAGGGGAATGTCAAGAAGAGGGTGCCAGGGGCAGATCCTAGGAAATCTGTATTCATTTCTGCCTCCTATTTGTTCAGTAATCTCTACCATCATAACTAAATCTTGGAGCACTGATGTAGTTCGAGTTGTTGTTGACTCAACGTCAAAATTCAATCACTGGGGGTTTTGCATCAGCCGGACTACTTATTTGTCTAATAAATCCGTCATTTTGTAAGAAAAATATTTGAGCAGCCGTACTTGACCTCTTGGTATCCACAAGCCACATTTATTTCTACCAGTTTACAAATGCAAAATGGAGATGATCATCTTAATGCCTCGAGGTATTGTGTTGATTTCTGATTGGATTTTAGATGGAAATGTCTATTTTAAATACCCCGTGATTAAATCGTACATATAATAGAATTCATGCCTCTCAAATAAAATCCTGATTTGCAAAACCCGATTTTATTTTAAAAGAAATATTATTTAAGCATAAATTGTTTTCTTAAATGATTTGCTAAACCCAGGCTGTAAGATTTTATTATTGCCGGGCATCTTCCTCACTGGAAAACTTATTTTGACCCTGGACCACGCGTTTGTGCTTGAAAGGTGTCAGACAAGGGTGGGATGGATGTACACCCGTTTGAGAGCGCTGTCTAGTCCGTGACATCCCGAGCCGGGGGATTTACTGCTTTTATCTTTATGCATAATTCTTTCGAAAAGGGGGTGCACGCTGCACAGGTTTAATTGGAGTGGGGCGAAATAACTTTCCCCAGAGCTTTTTGTTTGGGGGGGTGGTGGTGGTGGTGAATGGGGCAGAGGATGGGATGCAATAAGGTCACTGTCAGGAGAGGAGAGATTTGGGAGCCTTCGGGCGGGCGAGAGGCCAAATTCAGTCACCAACACAAGCCCCAGGGAGCCGAGGCCGGGGGTCCCCGCACCCTGTGCCCGGTCGGGTCCCCCACGCCCCCGCCGAGCAGCGCGGGGTCCTGCCGGTCCCGGCCCTGCCTGGGGAAGCCCCATCGCCCTGGCGCCCTGAGTAGCGGCCACCCTGCGGGAGCGGGGAACTCCGCCCTGAGCTGCTTCTTTTTTGGACTTGTTTCCTTCAGTAAACACCCCCCACTCCCCATTTTTTTTTTTTTTTTTGACTCCCATCCCTTGAGCCTCTTGGGCGGCTACCGGGGTCTTTCCGTCTCCATGGAAATATAATGGGCCGCTATCGGCCCGGGCAGCGGTCATTATTCCCCCATTAAAGTCAGTGATCGATCCGTTCCCCCAGTACCCACTGGAGTCGGAACCACGAAGGGCCACGTCTGCCGAGCCGGAGCCCCCCGGCTAGGGGGGTTCTTTTCAGACAACGTCCCCTTGGCAGCCCATCCCCTGTGAACTCCTTAATGAAGTGCCCGACGCAAGGAAGGGGGAAAAAAGCGAAATATTTCAGCATATTGAAAATATTAATGTTGGCTTGTAGGAATTAATGTAATGGGCTATAGTTATTAACAACTTATAAAGGCTTAAATCAATATAAATTAATTTAATTATGATTTCTAATTGCATTATGCATGATCAATTTGAAACACTACATTAAAGATAATTAGAGCAGGGTCCTAGTCACTAATCACTTTCCTAACAGCTTAATGAAAAGGAATGTCATGTATTACCTATGGGGTGGATCCATGAAATAATATAAATGCTTATTTTCCAGTAGAAAATAATTGTACCTTTTAACAGATGTTTTAATTACTTTATTGCAACACAAAATGGATTGGAACATTTTGCGTGGCCCTGCTTAAATTTTACTGGTGTTGACTGAAGTGCTGATGTATTATGAGTCCATGTATTGATGACCCAAAGGAAGACTAACTTTTATGTAAAAGTATCATGCTGTCCTTAGAAGCTAGTGCCAAGAGGTCACAGTAGATGGAGGTCCTAGCTTAGCATAATGGGTTTAACATTTCCATGACATCATCAGGGAAACTGAAAAGGAGTCTAAGGATAATCAGAGTGGTCATTCAGAAGCAGAGTAAATATTTTATGAGGATATATAGAAGACAGGAAAGAAGGTGGTCAGAAAGGTGAATCTCTACTTCTTCATGCTCTGTGAAGAAGGTTTTTCACTTGGTACCAATTTTGATTGAAAACTTGTGTATAGTTAACACAAAAAAAGGCAGAGCATGACCCTTGGAGGTGTGAATCCCAATTTGTTTCTAGCAGTGGTCTAAATATATTTGTATTCATTGTTGCCCTTAAGGGTTACAGCTTATTTCTCTCTTACTTTTCAGATATAGATACATCCTTACTTGATTCTTGATATGCTCTGCACATTGTCACTTACTCAGGGATCTGTTCCTACTTTAATAACAAAAGTTCCTTTACTGTTAAAATGAAAATAAACCAGCATAATTGAAGCCTTGCAAATGGATGGTGTGAGGCAGATTAATTGAAAATGCTTTCCTTATTATTTTTATATCTTTGCCTAATAACTGAAGCAGTACTTGCAGTGTGCATCTTGTTTAGACTCATTAGATAATTCATAGTTTTCAGAGAAGTAGTGTGTACTTAAGGAAACTGAGATTTGAGGAGAACAGTAAAGAACATTAGCATATAATACCCACATTTGTCACAGCAAGACCTGTTTGAAGAATTTTCCTTCTATTAAGGCCGAGTTGAGACCAAAAAGCTTTGGGACTCCTGAGGATAACTCTATCTGAATAAAAGGCAGGAGTGAAAGTTAGAGCCTAAATGTCACCCAAGGAGTAAGCCCTTTAAGTCTAAGTTGTTAGAAACATACTGATTTTAGTACTGAACTATGAGAATAGATAAGTCTGTGGATGGAATGATTCCAGGGATACACAGCTGTTCTATTTTTAAAGACTCCTGTTTAGAAGTGCACAGTAGAATAGTTATTTTTTTCTCCCCATATCCTGCAGAGGGAAGGTAGAAGCAGAAATAAGCTTACTTTGCATAACAATTTCTAAGTATTCCAGTGAAGTGGGACAAATTGCAGGATGAGCCTGGTCATTCCCTCTGTTGTTCACAGTTTGAAATGGCGTGGCCTCATACTGCCAAGATCCTGTGGTAAGATTTTAAAGCAATCCATGGAAAGGTTTTAAAATGTGCAGATACTCCAACCTTGAACTTGCTATTTTTCTTAAGAAAAATCATTCACAGAAGCCCTCAGTTTCTGCAAGGAAAGTTCTTATATATTGGAATAGCAATAAGTATATTTAAAGTTTAACACCTTGAACTAAGGATGGGATATCAACATGGCTTAAAATATCCAGGTGACAAATGCCTTATAAATATCTGTGAAGACAAACTCCTGTGGGTCCTGTGTCACTTCTAGCTGCTGTGACTTTCCTGATATGTCAGTCCATTATTGCACCCTGACCTTTGCCCTAAAATAAAGGATTTCCATGACAATTGTTCAGTCTCTTGTCAGGAGTGAGGAATCCTCCAGCATGACTTTGCTTTACCCAAAGAGCTCATGAGGAGAAAAATAGTCCACTGGATTTCATAGATTTGCTCAAGGACTGAAGCCTGTACGTAATCTCATGTTTTTATATTTCTTAATTTTCTTTGCTATGAATAAATATTGCACCAGCCTACATGTCTCATCCTGTACCAGAGCTAGGGAAGTCTGATCTACAAAAAGGTGAAAGTGGGGTGATTTTGTTTGTTTGTTTGTTTTTTAAGTGCAAGCACAAAGAAAATCCTTGGTTGTGCAGAGGCGCCTTGGTTATAAAAGCCTCACCTATACTGTGTTTGAGTGTTTAGCTTAAGAACCACATGGAGTCTACATTTTATGATGTTCTTGCATATAGCAATTGATTTTAGATAGGACTGTGAACCAAGGATGGAGCACGAGCGCTGTTTATATACTAGGGAAAGGACTGAAAATAGTAATGTCAGATACCGTGACAACAGAAGCCTATAGCTTTGTAGCTATGGAACTATCCCACGCTCTTGTCTCTAAACTAAATAGAGTAGTTAATAAAACGAACACCTTTGTGGTTCAAAACCATCTTTCCATCCTTTTGGGGAGCCTCCAAATGGTTGGCACATGTACAATCATGGCAATTCACCAGAGCCTTAGGATCCATTTTTGTAAATTTTTGCCCAGGTTTTTTTGTTGAATATAAGATTGGTTTTTCTTTTCACCTAAAATTAAGTGGAAGGAATATGTTAAGTAATTTAAATATTTTATTTAAAAAAAAAAAAGTTCGTTTGCTGCTTGATATGTCAAGACTTCCCCTTTTCTGATTGACTGATGTTTGCACAATCCACTGACAGCTTGCAGGCAAATATGTTAGCAGAGGCTTTAATAGAGACTATTGTTTTTAAAGCTTTAAAACTAAACCTGCCAGCTTTGGTTTTCAGTAATAGAACTAAGCACATTTTGATTAGTGACTACTTCAGTGCTATGCAGGTAGGATAATTGTGTCTGACCAGCTTGTCATTTAGATCTTGGTAGTGAGCTGCCATCCTCGTGTGAATATGTTGGCTTACAATGTTATATTTTTAAAAAATTTAAACTGTTCAGAACCTGTGCCACAATACCAGCTAACTGGACATTTGGTATCATGATTTTTTGAAAATGCACAGGGTTGTGCTAGAGAAGTTTTTAAGTAATATGAAGCAAAGGAAGGTCTTTTCAGCATCCATGGGAGACTGAACAGGATGATGCTCTTAGCATGTAATTAAATATTAATAATGGGGAGCTGGACTTATTTTTATTCTCTAGAACATTGTTAATAGGCCTCAGTCTGGCGTTGAAAACATTAGGCATGTTGCTCTGTGTCTCACCTTTTAAACCCTGTTTGCATGTTTAAGTAAACACATCTTAAGGTCTTTTGTGCTCATGATTAGTGACAAAAACAATCTGTGTGTTAAATCAGTGCTGGGCTCAGGAGAGGAGCATATTCTCCTTCAAATTCACCCCATCACAAACTGAGTAAATCATGATAGCCACCAACTATTCTGTCTGTGTTTGAACTGCATATGGTTTGGTTGTCCAAAACAAAGGACAAGAATGTGGAGCTTATACTTATCCACAGAAAAATGTAGAAACATAAAAAAAAAATGGATTAGGAAACAGATGAATATAATGACCTTCCTTACTCTCAATCAAATGCTGCCAGCTAAGTGTTTGAGTCTGAAAAATTGCACTAATGAAGCTATTTGAAGGCTTTTGTGGACAACTGCTTCCTCTTTGAAGATTAAATGAATGATGTTGATGTGATTAATCTTAGTACAGGGAGTGATGCAGCAGCCAGAAAATACCTTGGTGATTTTCATAATTAAACTGAATCAACATTTCAAAGAAATGCCAGTGTTATCACTTGTATATTAGAATTACATTCATTAGACAGAAGAAACAAATAATTTGAGCAAACAAGATTTTCCTTTTGGTGTACTGAGACTTCTGTCATGTCTCAGAGTATCTTACTATAAATCATCATTACTGTTTAATTTTATCCTTGCTTTTTTCAGTTACTTGTTTTCTATTTATTTTTTCTTAACCATCCTAGTGATTCATGGTTACTTGCTTCCTAATTACTTATTTCAGTATTAGATAACCTCTCCCAGTTTTCCACTTAAATTGCTTGCCCAGCATAGGATTTCAAATCATTGTCACTGAAAAATTATGCGAATAGTTGCTGGTTTAGGTGGGTAACAGAGTCTGGCATTCCAATGATCTCTAGCTTTGCAAGGGTTCGTCTATAAAGGACAGGACAAGCCACAGAATGCATGACAGATAGGAATGACAACACCCTCTGCATAAGACTGAGAACACAAATAGTAGTTCACAGTGATCTGTGGAAAAAACACTTTGGACCAGATTCTGCATGTTTAACACATTCCCTGAGAGTCTTACAGATTTCGGTAAGACTGCCCGAAATTATAGTCCTTAGCAGCTGCTGAAGTGGCAGAATCTGGATTCAAATAATTAGGCAACCCTAAGTGGTCTTTAATAGTGTGTATTTAAAATATTTTAATAATATATGTCCACCATTTTATAACATAAGTAACTTGAAGTATTAAATATGTTTCCCGACATACATACTTAAACACACAGATGGACACATGTATGCACATGTATACTCATAGACAGTAAACTTGCCAATCTGCCAAACAGTTTCATTAGAGTAAAATCAATGAAAATCATAAAAATGCAGTCAGCTGCTTCTTCAATGCAAATGAAAGTGAAGGTGTAGGGTTAATTATTGTTGCATCAATACTAATTCACTGTATTACTCTTTCTATCACCACTTCAGATTATTTGAAAGGCTTCTATGTGACTTTTGGTAACCCTGATATTTACAGTGTACTTCTAGTCATTGCACAATCTTTCCTTTCACAGTTGCTTAATAGAAAAAAAAGAAAAAAAATTTATTTAACATAGTGGATTAAAAAAAGAAAACAGCTTCTCACCTTGAGGACCTCAATTTTAGTTCATTCCATAATCTGAAGTGAAATGAGCTTGATGGTCTCCACAATATCTAATGGGCAATAATCAACACCACCAAACTGAAGTTTTCCTCCTTATTCAGTTTAAAAGCAGCACATGGACTTGGAATGCCTACTGATCCCAAGGAAAAGGTTTCTGTGATACCGTCTAGATATGATATAAAGAAAACATCCCCCTCACCCTGTCTGATCTTCAGTTCCTTCAGCAAACCTTGTCTTTCCATGTAGCTTACTCCATTTACTTCAGATCGTTCTTCCTATCCCATCTCTTGCTTCTTTATTGAGGAAACATTGTATTTGCTGTCATCCCATATTCCTTTTGTCTTTGTCTTCTACTGTTCTTCTTTATTTGATGTTGTGTCCCTTAGGCTGGGCACTACTCTGCACAGTGCTTTGTAAATGACTCAGTGTTTCTTACTGTCAGAATAAATATGATTACCACCACTACCAATGCATCTACAGGTGGGAGACCCCAAGGTACGTGCTGTAATTAATGGCCCAAATATGAATCCAAAGGAATTCATGTGTTGACCGATTTCATACACACATCTGTCATGCTGGGTCTATATTTATCAGTCAGCACAGGGTGAACATTGTGACCAGAAAAAATGGTCAATGACATGTATATTAATTGCACCTACTTTTAACTGTAAAAGAGACAAGTTGCCTTGTTCTAAGCTAACAGTTAGACTGCTCCTATTGTTCATTAATACAGGGGTAAGCATTTCTGAATGGAGGTGTATTTAATTTGAAGACAGCTGACTGTGATAGCCGAGCTGAATAGCTCTCTGAAGGTGCTGACACTTTCCCCTGGCTTTAGCACAGACAGAAAGCCTCAGGGAGTTAACCAGCGCTGGACAGGTATATATCCTCACCTCTTTCTTTGTGGTCCAGGTGTACATCACTTTCAAGTGTATCTCAAAAGAACTTGGCAAGATAGAGAATCTGTTCATTCAGGAATTTGTTTTGGTTGTGGATGTGTGAACGTGGGTATTAATAAATTACTTCATAATAATTAATGTGAAACGAGCAACAGCATACTGGTAGACTGGGCTCGATGTGTTAGAAGTTTTCATTGCCTTTTCAGAGATCCAGCTTGGTTTCTTTGCTTGGAGGGAGTGGAGAATAAGGAGGGGAGAGAGAGAAAAGGTGGATAAAAAGGCGAAGTGTCCTGTCCTCCTCTGTAGCCACCAGCAAAATGCATTTTGTAACAGTTTTTCTTTAGCTGCTTTTTAATTTTAGCTACCTATCTCTTCTCTTAAAAATTAATCCAAAGGGCATTCCACGTGTTATTTCAAGTATTTTAAACACAGTTTGCTTTCCCTTCCTCTCTCCCTTCTCACTAGTGAACTTGACTGAAGGCTACATGAACCCTGTAAAAAGGACTAGGTAAGATCCAGGGCCAAGTGCAATGTAGTGTGCACACTGCCAAAGTGAGGACACAGGTCCTGGTCAGGATGGTGCTGTACCTTTGGGCCTAAGAGTTAGAGGTGATTTCCTAGCATGGATTGATTTAGGAAAGTAAAACTAGCTCAGATAGATAGCCGTGATAGGTAGCTCTCACAAAGAGGTAATGAAGAAACAACAACAGATGGTGTGAGGGCAGTATTACTCCCCCAAGTTAGACTACACTAGCTACAGGGATATTATACATTTCTTTTGTGTGGATACAGTTATACCAATATCTTCCTTTGGGCCAGAACAATTCATTTGTGTGGGATTCCCTTCAGTTGCCTTTAGACATTCAAAAAGTACCCATTGAACCTGAGCTGGTTCTTAAGGGTCTATTTGGAGTCAAGATAAAGAGATAAACATCTCATGGGAATTCAGTTCACCCCTGCACAAACTTCTCATGTAGGATGGATGAATCACTACTTCGAGGTGCCTATTTCTCTTCATTTTTAGAGGGTAGAGCCAGGGAGAATTAATCCCTTCAGTCTTGTAAAATATTTATGTGATTTCAATAGTCATCTGACCATAAAAAATACAGGCAGAAGTATATTTTACAACACATGTTGTACTCTATGCATATACAAATATACATATGCGTGCATTCATATGGTTCCAAGAGCCAATAGCAGTAGAGGGGCTTGAATAGGTTTATTTGGGAGAGGAACAGTATCAAAACAGCTTCAGTGGAGAAAATTTAAAGGCAAAATTTGTTTCCTCAGTTGGAAAATATTTCCAGTCCAGTAGCCCTGTTGGAAGTTGGGAAGCCTATGTTTTCAGACTCCTGAGTGACAGACAGATTACAGAGAGTGGAAGTTACAGGTGAGCATTTATTAACTCCCAACAAACTGCTGTTGTAAGCAAAAATTAAAATGACTATTGGTTGAACTGTACTATTCATAAAAATATTTGGTATGTATGGATAGGAAGGACACTGAGAGTTTTAACAACAAAGACAATGGCAGTATCTTTAGAAACAAACACTTCAAAAAGGAGTTGAATTTTCAAAACAAGAATGCGTTCCTACTCATCACAGTATTTATAAACACCAGGCTCTTAAAAACAAGGAAAGGAGTAAAAAGTGATATCTTTAATCTTACTTTGCTCTTATAGTGAACTAACATTCATATTAAAAAAGAAACACAAGATATAAACCTTTGAGCCATTAATTTCTAAAGTTCCTTTATATGTCACTTTTATGTATAATATACGTTTTTGTTTCTACCTCTTTTAAAGATATGAGAAAATATTATACCTAGAAGATACACTAGATACCAGTTTGCAGTAAAATATTTATAGTAGTTGTTTATCCATAACAATGTTGTATATTTAACACAAAAATGAAAAAAGTACAACATTGTTGGCTTAAGGTAAAACTATGTGTTTATGTGGTTTACATTTCAATATTAATACTTAATGAGTATACAGATGATTTTGTTTCCATTTTAAAAGAGGTTTCTAGGATACTTATATTTCAAAATGACTAAAGAGTTATATTTTAAGTGCTTAGCTGTAAAATGGCTTGTAATGATATACAGGTGGCTTTATTTTTTATGAGAATGGTCCTTCGCCAGTCATGCGAGGTGGTACCTTCAAATGCCTTTCACAAGTGGTAATGTAGAAGTCTTGGACAGAATAGTGACAGGTGATTCCAAGTGCCATTGGAGAGGTGGTAGGGTAACCAAGATTTCTGTATTGTCTTTTGGGCTGGCAGGTACAAAACAGGACCCATATCCCTGACTTCCTAAATTACAGATGAGGCTAGGCATGATATCTTGTGGTATCTGGAATGACACTAGATACTATATTTAGGAAAAGGAGTCCCTAGCTGACCTGCTTTAGGCATTGATTTTATGGAGACATGACTTGCACCCTTGAAGTTGTCTTTGTCAATGATAAATATAGAGTGACTGGCATAGTCATGAACATTTAAGCTGTAGAACTAATGTTAGGTGAGCTGAATTTTACCTTTGAGACTTAAGTCCAAAACCTAATGCTCTAACCTTCTGCTTAGCTGCCTGTTCATCCTAGAAGGCTCACAGAATATTTAAGATCCTAACTTCTATTCATCCTCTGAATTTCATTGGGAAGCTAGGTAACTAAATTAGGATTTAGGATCATAAGTCAATAGATCTTCAGCTCCAAAGTTAACAGCATGTTGATGCCATGCTATCTAAACAAGGGGTTTACAGATGTCAAGTATGTTCATTAAAACACAGTTGGGGTTGATCCTCCTGATTTCTCTAAGGAAGTCTCATCATTAGGATACTTGTCCAATGTTTGTGTTTAGGACCTTCTTCAGTGTGAGATAACTTGAACCTCATCTACTGCATCCAAAGGAATATCCTGTTTATTACACTGTCAGGTCAGCAGGGATTAAATGCCTTGTGCTCTTTCCCATTAGAGATGAACAACTATGTAATGCTCATTAGTCATTGGTCACTGGGAGTGCACAGAAATGCTAGCAAAGGTGAGTTGCTCTTTAGGAATTCTTCAGAGCTTGGTCTCTTCTTTTGGTATTGTTTAAGAATTTTACTTAATAAGTATTTAAAATAAAATAGATACCTCTTCTCCTAAAATATTGGCCAATTCGCTTTCTTAGTTTCCTTCCTTCCTTCCTTCCTTCCTTCCTTCCTTCCTTCCTTCCTTCCTTCCTTCCTTCCTTCCTTCCTTCCTTCCTTCCTTCCTTCCTTCCTTCCTTCCTTCCTTCCTTCCTTCCTTCCTTCCTTCCTTCCTTCCTTCCTTCCTTCCTTCCTTCCTTCCTTCCTTCCTTCCTTCCTTCCTTCCTTCCTTCCTTCCTTCCTTCCTTCCTTCCTTCCTCCCTCCCTCCCTCCCTCCCTCCCTTCCTTCCTTCCTTCCTTCCTTCCTTCGAATCACAGTTCCTTAGGTCTGCCTTCCCTCTGGTCCCACAAATCTTCTGTGGTGAGATGCTATTCCATTGCAACTGACAGCTTTAGTTGCCTATGTATAGGCAACTGGAATACACTCCCAATGTCAGTGCCTAAACTTCAGAGGGAGGCAGTGATACAGCTATATTCTGTGGCTAATGTTTTATAAAAGCTATCTCTAAGTGAGTCTGCTCCCAGCAGGTAAACTCTCTGGACTGCTTTTTAGCACCTGGCTCTCTCTACTAATCAATTAGGAATCCTAAGCTCCCAATTTAGGCAGTCTGACTGCCTAATTAATGTTCTTAATTTTCCTGACTCCTAAAAAGGAATTAGGAGATGATCTACTTCCTTGAATCTGTGCCCAAGTAGGCAGTGTTTCATTATTAAAATTATCCAAGAGCTTAAAATCTGCTTCTGGACAATCCGATAATTGTCTAAATCCTGATCCACTAGATGCATAGCACATGCTTACACATTTTTTTTTCTTTCAAGTTATTTTATCCAACACATTTCTTATATATACAATATGATATGAATTGGCTTAACTCCTGATGTACCTTGCAGAGTTTTCTGGTCCTGTAGATGAACAGGGGATGCCAAGTCCTTCAGAGTTTGTTGCATAAAAGTAGAATAGAGCATATGCTTTAAGTTACATCTGAACTTGTTTTCATTTAAGGGAGAAAATTCTGATTCAATTAATTCTGTTTTGTTAGGGATTTGAAACTGCATCTCTCACCAAAATGTTGTAAGCACCAGGCAAGTAGATTTTCTGGGGTTGGCTGCTCACAGCCTCTCCTTGCAAGATGTGATGTTCCACTTCACAGAGAGTGATTAAATATTCATTAAGCTAGTGAAAGAACAAGCTTCTCAGAAGACAGAAAGAGTCTGGTACTTAAGGCAGTCACCTGGGAAAAAGGGAGATCTGGATTCCAGTCACTGCTGTAATGATTACTCAGTATTAAATACATACACTGGTTCACCAACTGGAACCCAGCTTCTTTTTCGTGAGAAGGGGTTTGACTATCAAGTACTTCTCACTTTCTGTCTGTTGCAGTGATTAATTAATTACCCAGGAAAGCTCTGGCTGGGGAGAACAAGCACTCCTCTGGGAGGTGGGAGATTGTAGTCCCGTGTGGCAAAGAAAACTAGATGTGCATTTCTCAGGCCCTTTATTATCCAAAAGCTAGAAAAGGAAACCCCTTTCATTAGAGAGTAAAATGATGTGACTTAGGGCTCAAGAATGATGAACACCAAGTGGAAGAAGGCAGTTCCTCTAATCGAAAAATAAGCTTCCAAGTAAGGAGAAGATTTAAGGCATATTCTTAATCTCAACATTTCCTGAAGTACTTCCTTGCTCAGCATGTCTTTGTGGATTCCATCTCTCCTGTACAATTTGTAAGGACACAGACATCTAACTCATGACTGCAGATTCTACTGCAAAAGTAGGTCTTCTGGACAGATGCTATGACATTTAATTGAAATCCCTTGCAGATCTGTCCTTTCAGGTAAAATTCTCAGAGACATCTTAAATTGCTTTGATAACTCCTCTTGAAGCCTGGGTAGATTTTACCATGGATTTAAGGAGGAGCAGAACTATGCAGGGAGAGATGTTTTTCATATCCCACTTTTCCCTTGCGGTTTCAAAAGGAGATATATTAGTGTCTATAGTCTGTTAAATAAATCTCTTCAGGATCCTTTGCATTCTTGATACAAAGCTGGTAGACTTTTCTTTTTTTTTTTTTTTTTTTTTTCCCCGTGTATGTTTGAAATCTGACAAATACAAAATTATGTACATTGATGTGGATAATTTGAAATTCTTCTATGCCTTATGGAGATGCATGGCTCTAATTTAGCAGCAGGTGACCTAGGGAGTTTCAGGGTTTCGCTGCATGGAGTGAACCTGATCATATGTATTAAGTCTACGAATTTACTGACTCAGGACCTGAATTAAGCATATCTGCTCAAGAAAAGTCCAGTTGTATGTTGAAAACCTCTGGTATTAGGCAGTGAAAGAAAAGCAAAATGAATGTTGACTTGCTTATAGAACACATTGAAAAATAATTTTAAAAGAGCAATTGAACAAATATTTTCAATGTTGTAATATGAACTAGAAGTAAATTTTTACCTGGGAAGATGAATATCTGGTTTTTCTTGTCTCAGACAGAAGCCAGAAGAAGTGGTTCAGGAAAAATAAAGGACTAGATTTATTTTTGTATCAACATAAAAGTAGACATGACATACTGTCTCATTAAGTTTTTGTAATTTCTGCTTTCTTTCTCTCTCTTCCTACTATTACTCTCTCATTGTTTCCTTTTCTCTTTGATTCCTTTCCTTTCCCTCTTCTTCTCTCTTTCCTTCCTTCTTTTACTCTTTTCTCTCTATCTAACCACAGCCATTCTAGACTCACTTGCACAAAATCATCACCAAAATCATCCTCAAACGAGGGATTTGGCTGAAAACTCACAGCTTCTTCTTCTGTCCCAATAGTACAAAATATTTATCCAGAAAGCCATGATAGGAAAGCTAGGATTCTCTGTCTCTGAAAACAGAGTCTTTGAACTTTTCAGCCAGAGGAAGTTTTCTGTTGGCTATCGCTTATGAAAAAAGTGTTGGCTTTGTTCATTTTTGTTCTTATTCACTAAAGTTCAACAACCTAAAATAAATATCTAGGCCTTGATCCTTGAATCTACTGAAAGCACAAAGGAGAAAGAGAGGGAACTAGAAAGGAAAACTATTATGCTACAGTGAGAGTGTGTGTGCTTCTCTAGGCTGAAAAAGAGCAAGATTAAGGATGAGATATGGATAGGATGGGGCAAGAGATACAGAAATTCTCCCTAAAGCCTCTGTACTTTGCTGCTGCTAATGACCTTTTTAGCTTCAACATGCCAGCAGCTTTCTGCACTACCCGCTTTTCTGAAAAATAAAAGTACAGAAGACATTTTAAATAATTCCAAATTTAGCCACGTTAAGAAAAGAGGGAAGAAGCGAAGAAATGAGAAACCAGCAAGCAAGCTGGGTTCTTGGCGTGGGTCAGAAGCGCTGAAGTAGACAGCTCACTGAGGGGGACGGCTGGCACTTTTTTGGCTGGTTTTCCACTCTTGCCCTGACATCTGAGATTCATATTCCAATTAACCCCTAAACTGGGAAGTACTCAGGGTTGCTGCTAGGTCACATTTTAATTAGAATTCAAAAGATTCTTGCAACACATGGGGAAGCTCATAAAAGAATTTTACTCTCAACTGTTTTACTGTAGGTCTCATTCCTCTTTCCTCCATAAACCTTCTTCCTCTAATTGAGCAATCAAAGACAGGTCTCCTGTCTGGTCCCCACCACATGACAGATTGTTGTTCATTTTAAAGGAGTGACTCTAAAGTAATTTATGAATGCCAGACTGTTCCTGTATGTGCATGTCCAAAGCAATAGTATGGAAGAAAAACCCATTAGGAGCTTTAAAATATCAGTGATACTGCTTCTTTTCTTACATTTCTGTTTCAGTTTCTGGCAGTCAGCCTACCTGAGGTATTCTTTCCAGGTTTTAAAGGTGTGACACCAAATGAAGAGCCACTGATCCTCTGCAGTGTCACTAGGACAGGCAGTCAATACAGATACTTCAGTGTCAGCAGGCTGGGTAAGGTGTCCTGCTTTGGCATGGCAACTGGTTAAGAAAGATAATTAGACCTTTATTTAGGGATTCATGAGGGACTGCATGATGATTTCTGTGATGTCAATGGCAACCAAGAGGAAAGAGGCATCAAGGGGAAAATATACATCTGAACTGCTTTATCGTGAGTACTTATATATCAGAACTTCAATTAGTGACAAAACTGGGTGTTTAGAGCTTTTATTGTAGAACAGGTATTCCACAGCCCTCTCAACCTGAGGCTATGAATTTATAAGTATGCATGTCCTAATTGTATCTTTCAGACCAGCTTCAGAAGGCAAGGTGTGTACACTGAATGTACACCTATGGAGTGGAGGATCGTCTCAGGGTGATACTTCAGGCTGAGGTGCACCTAGATTCTGGCTGCTCCATTCCTGGCTGGGTACTTTAAGACCAGAATCTTTGTATAACCTGGTTAAATGCTTTAAGCACTAGACTGGTGTGTAATATTTGGGAGTCATAGCAGTATCATAATCAGCAAAGTCTAAATGAATAAAGGACAGTCTGAATCATAAAAAGTCATCCAAGTTAAAAAAAAAAAAAGAAAAAAAAAGAAAAAAAAATATGACTTAGTACACTTAGCAACCATACCTTAAGAAAAATTGTTTTCTGAATCTTTCATTTCTGTGACTGACTTTGCCTGCAAAATGTTCGAAACTGTGGTAGTCAAGGGAGAAGCTGAGTATCATAAAGTACACGGGCATCAAAATATTACAGTGACACAAAAAGGAGGAATGATTGCTAAATTACAGAAGAGATGGAGTTTCAGTAACAACCTCCATGGTCCTTTGCCCAGTAGCAAAAGGCAGCAGAAACCAGGATGTAACAATTTGGAAGCAGTGAGCAAAAATTATAATACGTCAATCAGAACGTGGAGCTGAGATTGCAGGAGAGTTTTTGGTAGATGAAATATATGTAGTCAAGTTAGAATACAATCAGGATCATACTGTAACATTTAAATACTATATATTTATGTGCATATTTGATATATACAAGTTGCCTTTTATATTATCTAAGTATTTTAACAACAACAAAAAAACCCACCATTTACCGTTTGCTGTTAAATCTAAACAATAGTAAGTGAAGTCCAAGAACAGTCCATCCTGGGGACTTCATGGGATTTATTTTTCTTCTGGTAATTTGCTTAATAGCATTTTCAGGCATTAGTCACTATAGCTTACTCAGAGCTCTTGATACTCTGGAGACACTCCTGAGAGACTGAAAAATTCCAGACAGATTTTATGCCAAAAAACAAGTCTTATATAAGGGAGGAGGTATAGACAACTGTAGTTTGAAAGGGAATTTTTAATGAATTTTCCAATGCACAAAAGTTTTGACATGCTTCTGCCAGACAGTCACTGCTTTAGATACATTTAAAGTCACTAGTTTGGAGAAAAGAGGAACATTTTCTAGAAAAATGTACCATTCCCATACCCTCCACCAACTCAGAATATTTTAAGAATCCACCCTGCCAAGTACTGCTCAGAATTAATGAAAAAATAGCAGTGAAATTAACAGTAAATTACTTAATTTCTAAGATGTGAGAAGAATAATAACCTACATTAATGAAGCTCTTAGTTTTGAGAGTCAAACCCAAGCCCTGTAGTTCAACATCACTGAGAAAATGAAACTATAAATGGTATGAAAGCAGCCAGGCAGTAGAATTTGAGAAGTATTAGGTTGTGTACTGTCACAGAATTGTCTAGTTTGGCATAGTATCCTGTCTTTACAGAATCACAGAATGTTAGGGATTGGAAGGGACCTTGAAGGATCATCTAGTTCAGTTCCCCCTGCTGGATTCTATTTATAAGTGAAAGGAGAAAAAGTAAATTCAGGGTAGAATAAAAAGAGGTATGGTTTCAATATACACTTGTTATTTATGATGTGCACACTTCTACAATTAGCTGCATTGACCATCTAAATACTGTGAGAAGAAATGGAGCTAGAGGGAAAAATTAGGGGCTACTGTTGTTTTCCACAATCTTAAGAAATATAAACCTGCTGATGTAGATCTTCAGGACTTCTCTCCCTCTTTTTTTTTTTTTTTTTTTTTGTTCTTTTTATTTTCCTCACACAAATGCATTTATACTGAACTTCAAGATTCAACATATCTGTGTGCTACTTTCTTTTGCAAGGATCCTCCAGAGCCCTTTCTCCTCCTTTGTTATCAACCACAACAGAAGCCATGTACAAGTTTAGCTCTATCACAGATTCTCTCAGTGTCAACAACAGCTTTCCTTAACTCATTACCACCATCTTCTTGGCACATCTGGTACTGAGTCCACATCCTTTGGGTTCAATGCCAGAGAGACTGTTGTCCTGACAACAAACAGGAGGATCAATGTGACATATTTTAACAAACCAGTGTGTAAAGCTATATTTTAATTGCAAGTTTCCAAGAAGAAGACACTGCCTTGCTTTCATTTCCTGTAATGGGTTTAAGCCCAAAAGAAAACACACCAGTTTATACCAAGATTGTAGACACATAATGGACAAAATATATTAATGCTGGGTTGAGTTGTGCCTAAGGCAGCTCATTCCTGTCAAATTATTTCGGGAATTATGATGGCCAAGGGAAATGGAAACATATCTTTAGTGAGTTAGAGTGGGATTAGCATCATATGCTTCTATCAAAGTTAATTGCCTAGACTCCTTTTACAGGCAACAAACAATAACAAAAGTGTGCTTCTGGGGAGTGGTTCTTCTCTTCTGAAAGTGGATGTCTGAATATGTCCAATGAATTGAGCTCTACAAATGGCTAGTGCTCTCCATCGCCTATATATCTAGGCTACTAATTTGTATGTACATGTG
Organism: Streptopelia decaocto; assembly: GCF_964273445.1. Classification (NCBI taxonomy): domain Eukaryota; kingdom Metazoa; phylum Chordata; class Aves; order Columbiformes; family Columbidae; genus Streptopelia; species Streptopelia decaocto. The sequence continues at coordinate 166,940,135 of NC_138663.1, forward strand.
GGTATGTAAAACATCTCTGGCTGGGTGAGAGGAATGTTGCCCATATTGGCTTCCTTCAGGTACAGATTCAGGAAAGCATCTGTTCTAGAAAATCACTCAAATACGCATCTTAAAGGTATGAAGGTACTTCAACATCCTCATCAGTTGAACTTGCTTGTATAAACTTCACACTCAGCTTTGTTAACCTTACACATCCATTGCTGAGATGCTCTGGAACAAATTACTTTTTGAAGGAGATGGTTGAAGTGGTCCAAAATGAAATAGGGGAGTGAGTTAGTCACTAAGTGGCTTGGATGGTCAGATGCACTCTGTTTGACCCATCCTTCTGCTACAGTGATGCATGGCACATTAGCTATACAACACTATGTGACTTAGGTGTTCGCTTTGTGTGGACAAAAGAAAAAAAAGAGGAAACGATATGAAATATTTAAAATTAACACATTTCAATTTGAACACTAAATAAATACTTTTTGGAAGAAACACTTCTAGGATAAAATTATTTTTCTTATGGTTCTTTGAATTTCAATGCATTATTTTATAGGTATTTTGAGATTACTTGTAATTCAGAGCATACTTTACTTATACTAGGCAATAGAAAACAAAGTTTTCAAGAAAATACACAAATAAGAAAGAAAATGAATACAACCAATTCTGTTTATTTTCCTTGGTTTCACACATGTAGTACCTTCAAAAATACTGAAGTCCTGATGTATCTTTCATTACTCTATCCTCATGGCTTGGGAAGTTGAGTTTATCTAAAGGGACCCATCTTTGCTTGCTCATTGCATTGTCCTCTTGATTTTGTTTGTCACCTTCTTATTTTTTCCATTCTCCTCTGACTAACTGGAAATTGATTTCTTTCTGAGTAGGATGGTTATTTCTGTGCTATTTAGCTGAGTATTTAATTTGATATTTGATTTTTGAAAAAATTTTCCTTCTATTGTTGGTTTGCCTTTACTGTGTCGTGTTTTAATGATTCTTGGTAGGCTTCCTATGCATTGATTAATTCAAATAAATAAAATGTCAGTATTTATGGTAAGAAGGAGTTCACATATGTATATTTCCTGTATATTAGTAATCTGACTCTTTTGTTCTCTTTCTCCCTCTAAATGCAATTACATCACAAAATTGATTTTGCTGCTTTTCAATGCAGAGCTATAGTGAAACTAAAAAAACCTACAATTAATGGGAATCCTAATTACCTCTTACAGGTGAGAAACAGCTTATTTTTTAACATTTGAAAGGGAAAATTATTTTCAGTCTGCAGCACAAATATTATGCATCACAAATGTCATAACTGTTTTTGTCACATGTAATCCAACGAAATAATCGTTTGCAACAGTCTGCAAAAATGTTTAAAACCATTATTTAGAGGGAAATCTGAGAAAATATTTTCTCATTTCATTTGGGAGAAACTCTGTTTTGCTACTCTGAGTATAAAATAGATATCTGCAATAAAGAGCAGCAAGACACAATGTCTCATCAACTGAAGTGAAAAATCTCATTTGTCTAATCACACACTCCTATTATATTTTAATTATACCAAAGTGCATCAGTTCATCTGATGTAAGACTCAGGGAAGGGATATAAAAGTAGGCGATGAAAAAGGAAAAGTAATTCATTTAATTCCCTTGCCAGGCAAGGTTTCAAGATGCTGTCATGTGCTGTGAGAATGGCAAGACTACAAAACCAGCTATAGGAGGGGTAGAAGTGGATATCTTTATCTCTACGATGAGTTATCTCCTGAGGACACTACACAAGCTACTGCCTCATCCAGAATACATTTTCTGGAAGACTGCATGTTAGATCATAATCAAAAACCAAAGAGGCTGATCAGTTGTTATCTTTGCATATCAGGACTCAATACTTCCTTTGCAGGTATTTACATCATTATTGGCAATTCAGACCAATTTGTGACTATTCAGGGACTTCTGTGTTGGGACCTGCTAGCAGCTGTCCTCAGTCTTCCAAAATAAATAGCAATAGCTGTGACTGCAAGCAACACTCCCCTTTTCTGCTGCCTTCCCTTAGGGTTCTCTGCTGCTAAATATCCAGGAGTACTTGGTAGTGTTGACTTGACCTGCCAAGATACCTTTTTCCCTTGAGTTAAAATTTTCTGCTTTAACATATAGTTTGTCAAATAACTGTGTAAGTCAGAGTGGTGGAGAAAAGATGTGGAAAGAAGAGGGTAAGAAAATAGGAACAAATTTTTATGAGAAAATCACAGTTGATAAGTGTTTGGAATCAGACATCAGAAATTCACAGGAAATATACAACTTCATTCTTTAGTATTAAAAAAAGTCAATTAGTAGAACTGGTTTGGAAATAAAGTTTCCATTTCACAGTAATTTTTGCATTTCAGAATGTGTTTGTCTTTAAAATATGTGAAATGTTGAAAACCCAAATTATTTCCTGTCATAGAAAACCTGAAACATTTTTTATTCTGTAACTTCAAATAATCCTATTACAAATAATTACTTTGATAAAGCCAAAATGTTTTATTTATAAAAAGCATAATATTATCATCTGAAATAGGTATAACAATATTCAAAACTCCCTTTTGGTTTTGATCTATTCAGAATCTTCTCATGGATTGCACAACAAATTTTCTAATGAAATAACTCAGAGCAGTCCCCTTAAAAATGTTTAGATCATCTCTTAAATGACACAGTATGTACAGCAATCGAACGAGGAAAGAGTGCTTCCTAGATACAATAGCATGCATCCACAACTTCAATTATGAATTGCATGTTTCAGATATCCCTCCATGGCAATACTCACAATCCAGCAGAGCTAGCAATATAAATCACAGAAAATCACGGAAAGGCAACTTGATAGAAAAAAATCCTGCAATTTTAGCAAACAGCATGTGCACAGCTTTGGTTTACGGCATGGAGGGTGTTCAGTAAGCACTGATTAGCTTCTACACAAGCTGCAGAAGCCTACTGAGTTTGACATGACCTTTCCCCATAACCACAAGTGCTGTTTCAGAGGACTTTGGTGACAGGTTATAGCCAGCCTTAGCTCTCATAGTATGTAGTGGTGTGGACTGGGCCAGGTTACATTTTGGCTAATGAGAACTTACATTTGGCTTAAATTGGTGAATCTGTTCGGATGGTCCCTGGAGAAGGCCGTAGGAGGGTTCTCCCAAAGACCATTATCCTCAAACCAGGTGGACAGATGACAGAAAAGCAGTGGATATGGTCTATCTTGATTTCAGTAAAGCATTTGACACAGTCTCCCACAGCTTCCTCACAGCTAAACTGAGGAAGTGTGGTCTGGATGATCAGGTAGTGAGGTGGACTGTGAACTGGCTGAAGGAAAGAACGCAGAGAGTCATGGTCAATGAGGCAGTCGAGTTGGAGGCCTGTATCTAGTGGAGTCCCTCAAGGGTCGGTACTGGGACCTTTACTATTCAATATATTCATCAGTGACTTGGATGAGGGAACAGAGTGCACTGTCAGCAAGTTTGCTGATGACACCAAACTGGGAGGAGTGACTGAAGCACCAGAAGGCTGTGCTGCCATCCAGCGAGATGGACAGGCTGGAGAGTTGGGTGGGGAAAAATGTAACGTAATATGACAAGGGCAAGCGTAGAGTCTTGCCTCTGGGCAAGAACAACCCCAGGTTCCAGTATAAGTTGGGGAACAACTTATTGGAGAGCAGTGTAGAGGAAAGGGACCTGGGGGTCCTGGTGGACAGCAGGATGACCATGAGCCTGCACTGTGCCCTTGTAGCTAAGAAGGCCAATGGCATCCTGGGGTCTATTAGAAGGGGCGTAGTTAGTAGGTCAAGAGAGGTTCTCCTTCCCCTCTACTCCACCCTGGTGAGACCACACCTGGAATATTGTGTCCAGTTCTGGACCCCTCAGTTCAGGAAGGACAGGGAACTGCTGGAGAGAGTCCAGCACAGGGCAACCAAGATGATTAAGGGAGTGGAGCACCTCCCGTATGAGGAAAGGCTGAGGTAGCTGGGTCTCTTTAGCTTGTAGGAGACTGAGGGGCGACCTCATTAATGTTTGTAAATATAAGAAGGGTGAGAGTCACAAGGATGGAGCCAGGCTCTTCTTGGTGACAACCAATGGTAGAACAAGGGGCAATGGGTACAAACTGGAATACAGGAGGTTCCACTTGAGTATGAGAAGAAACTTCTTCACGGTGAGGGTAACAGAACACTGGAACAGGCTGCCCAGGGAGGTTGTGGAGTCTCCTTCGCTGGAGACATTCAAAACCCGCCTGGACACACTCCTGTGTAACCTCATCTGGGTGTTCCTGCTTCGACAGGGGGATTGGACTAGATGATCTTTTGAGGTCCCTTCCAATCCCTAACATTCTCTGATTCTCTGATTCTGTGATCTGTTTGACAAATAATCTCTGCAGTTAACTTTTGCACATCTCACTTCTCTTTTCCTTTTAAAGTTTTTCTCAAATTCTCATGTTGGGTTAAATGCCGAATGCGCCAGGCACTCAGGAAAAGAAACACTATTATAAGAAAAAGGGACAAGCTGTTAATGGAGCTTGATCATGAAAGACAGCAAAGGACCTACATCTCCATACAGTTACTGGTATGAGGCTTTAGGGGATGCAATGGCTGACTGCTGTTCTCAGTGTGATATCCTCTACTGGCAGCCAATAAGAAAAATTGAAAGAATATTTTAACAAGTTTCAGCACAAATATTTTTCTTTCCCAAAGGCCTCTAGACTTTCCCTCCCGGACTGAAATAGAAGGTAATAGTGAGTTTCTAGTTGAAACATTTGCGTAGAAGGTGACACAACTTCAGAAGAGAGAGAGGGCTCTTACGTCATGCTACCCAGCTGTCAGGGGATTGTGGTACCCTCCGTGAAGTTGTGGATCCAAATTCCTTTAAACAGAAGAGGGATGGAACTTCAGTCTTGGCCAACATGGATAACCACTTTACCAAGAGTCACAATTACTCATTCTTCTGCCTGTATTTCATAGGGACACTAAAGTTTTTAATATGTTTGAGGCATGAAATGGATACTACTTAGCACTGGGACACTTCTAGAATGGGAAGGAGAAGGAGGATAGTGTTCCTGGGCAACCTTGAATACCAGCAACTGGGATCATGGTAGGCGGGAAGGGCTTTCAGGCTTAACCATATTTTAAAAAGAGATCCTAAAGAAATAACTTATGGGTTTAAATGCATAAAATAGTATTTAGGCACTTAAGTTCATCTAAATGCCCTTGTTAATATTCCTTAATCTCTATACCATTCTTCCATGTTCTCATGTGTCCTTTGTGACTAGATTTAAGCATCATATTATTCTCTTTATAAATGAGATCACAGTATGCTCACTTTTGAAGGAGACTCACCTATCTTTTGCCCGTGATGTATGTACTGCTTGGTCACAGTTTAATTTCCTCAATTTTGAGGCTGTGATATGGGCAAAAGATTGCAAGATCCTTTTCTGTACCTGTGCTGCTTGGCAAAGTCAGGCAGTCACAAAGTCCTTTGCACTGATTGTCAACACTATTTTCAGTTTAACTCCTTTAACACTGAATCTGCCATGCTTTTCTGAATGAATTGATCATTGGAAATAAAAAGGAAGTAAAAAAAAAAAAGGAAAAAGAAAAAGACTTGCAGACACTCACAGGTGTGCTCATCCTTTTTGAATGTTAGTCATAAAATTGGAATATAAAGTTGTTCCTGCTGCAGACCCTGCTCAGAATGGTTAACAAGAGTTTGTGACCAGCTTCAGTCCTTGAGGTATTTAATAAAAGTAACTGAAAATCTTCATAGCCAGATTTGAGTAAAGCAAATCCTCAATGGGTACAATCAGAATTGTGCATTTAATCTGAATATGCTTCAGGTCACTGCTCAGAGTTGTCCTTTAGAAGAATAGTGCTTCCAGTTTCCTTTTCTAGTAGCTATAGAAAATTTTTCCAGTGCCTGGGAAGAAATGATGTCTTAGGCAGCTTCAAAGCAAATAATCTTTTCTATGTCAGCTGCTCTGTCTAATTTAGTTCTCCAATCGACTCTTACAATTTTTAATATGAATTTTGTTAATGATGCTTTGCCTGTAAATATTATCTTGCTACCCAAAAGCTTTCCAGTTCTATTTCACTTCACTTTTGTTTTCAAACCAGTCATTTGTAGAATGATTTGCATTTTGTAGGATCTGTCTTGACACCACTTTCTGATAGATTTTTCTTCAGACATGAGAGTTCTTATGGAAATGACACTTGGCTTTATGCACTGTCCATTTCTTATCCCTGACAGTCTGTGCAACTCATATGAGGCGGCACATTTTCAATCTGTGGTGCCCAACTAAGAATATCATCTTCGTATAACTTGTTAATGTCAGTGGCATTTAGAAGTCTCTGCACTGAGCTATGAAATAATTCAGATGCAGAGAGAATTCCCAAAATAAGCATTTGAAAAGAGTACCTGCAGACAAAAAGTGTTAAACATCCACTATCATGAACCTTCGCATTTAAGGGGATTTTGCCAAACTGAGCTGATGCTCCCAGAATAAGAGTAAGGGCACTGGCCAGATCTCTCAGGATGGCTGGGCTAGTTAAAATGACATAATACCTTCAGTGTGATGTTGGTTCTCAGTCCCAGATGCTATATCCCTGACCACAGAAACCCAGTTTCACCCCTCCCTTCCCATACCCTTTAAAAAGTATATATTTATTATGTTGGTTCTTTAGCTTTCTACTTATTGCTCTTGAGATGATGTACTGTCACTTATTCTTTGGCCTTGTTCTATCCCACTGGTGCTCTAAAAGCTATCCATTTGTTGTAAAACAAGCTTTACTCTAAGAAGGAAGGCAGCTGTGGCTTCATTCCACTTTACCCCTCTTATGATACTCCAGTGGTGAAAAGGCAGAAGACATTCATAGCATATGGAGTTTGCCCTTAGGAGTTTGCTCAAGAAAGGCAACTTAGCTTCAAGTGTTTTTATTTTTTCATTACCTGTGTTTATTCATAACAGAGAATTTCCTTTTTTTAAATTCAGCTTTTTACCTTAAACCTGGACTGTACAAAAAAGCACAATTTGCATTTGCCGTGCACTAGATTTTGAAGAGGGCATAGCAATGTTTGAAGCTGGAGGGTGATAATTTTATTCCACAGCTACTTCAAATGTGTAAGGGGAAAGGTATGTTAATGTGTGTACAAAATACCTCACAATTTTTTAGCTGTTTTTTTGTAAAATTTAAGATCTTATTTTACGTATTTTATCAACCAAAAATAGTGAGTGTATGTTAACTGTAGATGTTCCTCCACTCCAAAGGTATTTTAGAGTTTTTGTTGACCTGAATGTCTCCTCTGGTAGGCCTGTAGTTTTAGGGTTATACACAGCACCGTTTGTAATCATGAAATATAGACAATACGAAATAAGAGTGTGCTTGAAAAAATGGCTTTTTTGTACTTGCAACATACTCAGTTTGAATGTTAGGCACATTAAGAAGAATTTTATTTCTTTAGAATACTGACTGATATTTTTATTGAAACAATGTTATGCAAATACTTCTTGATACTGTGTAATATCAGAAAGCTCCAAACAAACCTTGACGTTTCTTGAGGCATACCTGCACTAGGCAATCGGATTTATCTGACTACCACTAATTGCAGCTGTTACTGCTGAGCAATGCAGTACTGTGCAGAACAAATACAAGCTTTCGTCTTGGAAACAATATACCCATATTAGAGCACTATGGCACTTTGAACAAAAAGTATTCCTTCTCTGCAGGGCTGATTAGTTTCGTTCAGCATCATGTTCCTGTGATTAGTGTCTAATGTCATAGGACTATCAAGACTTTTCTTATGTATTGGTCTCTATAATGTAAACATAAGCAGTCAATAACTAGGCTACTACTTATTAACAAGACACACAGTATCAAATCCAAGGAGATTTCCTGTCAGGTTCAGCTCTTTTTTTGGGTTATCTGTTTTTGGAAGCACGTTTCACTTGACTTTTTACTGCTTAGACTGTGTTTCAGTGGGGTGTTGGAGTATGTCGTGGGCTTAGCTCCCTGCTGCTTCTATTAGTAAGTCTTGTTCTTCTTTCTGCTTCTACTTGTGCAATACTGATGCTCACCTTATGCCACTGACTGATCTCATCAGCCCTCTGAAAACTGTTTCATCATAACACAACAATGCCACCAATGAATAGTTATCTTATGGTAGATCACCAAAATGTATCAGTCTGACAAGCTCCAGGTCTAGTGAAATGGAGAGAGAGGAGCATGTAGTTGTTATCAGGGGACAAGAAAGGTAGGAACAGGAAGGGGTGACTGGAAACATCTCCTCCTTTTTTGGGGGAAGCTGTTAAATGAGACCAGTTGCTTGAGAAGCCATGACCTAAACAGGTAAATTAAGTGAATCCCAGAATAAAAATCTCTATAATTGTGCAAAGTCTACAGGTGCAAAAAGCTATGGTTTCAAGCTATTCTCTGTCCTTTGTGCTGGGCAGAGGCAAATTCATTTCAGCAAGATCCAACTAACCCTCTTAGAAATCATAGCTCCTGAGTTATGAGTGCATTAAATCAGATCCTCAGATGATCATTTAAAAGGAAATGTGCCTAAAACTCACCCCTGCCCCCCAGTGTTTTTAAATAGATGGGCGAAGTTTTCCATACCAGGTGAGCAACTGAAAAGTAGTAACTGTGAGGGAAATGCTCTCCACCATGGAGAGAAAAGGAGAGAGATGAGATGGTCTGAGCAGAAAGTCAGGAGGCCAGATCTGGAGATGCAACTATGGATAATTTTTCTAATATAAGAAGAACCATAGGAGGGTATTTTTGTGATAAGAAATGAAGATTTGGGGAATTTATGGAAGACTAAAACCCACACAGTAAATGGTGGCCTTGTCTAAAAAGCAGTATTTTTATCCCTGACTGTGAATAACTGTAGTATTTAATGCACATAAATATTTGATGATTAACTTTGGTTAAGAGCTATGCTATCTCTGTTCATATCATAAATTCAAGCTCTGAAGCAATAGCTTGGACAAAACACTAAGGACTCAATTGTGCCTTGAAGGCATGGCGCCACATTGGGGATAATGCAGAGGCACATCACCCTGGCAGGAGCTCCAGGAGGGTTTGTGCCTCAGGCATGCACTCTGTCTCCTGGAGCTCCTGGGGAATGCAGATAATGTACTCCAGTTGCATGGGGTACAGCATATACTCCACTCCAAATGCAGGTGGCTCTCCTGGCCTCAGAAGACCCACCTGGAGCAAGAGATCCTTCAGACTCAAGACTCTGCCTTACTTTATGTGAAGCAACTGCACCAGCAAAGACCCTAGCAGCATTTTTGAAGGAGCCACCATGAAGTCAAATGGTTGACCCTCCTCTGTACTTGGTTTGCAGGAGTGCTATTTGTGGCAACCCTTTAGCCATCTAACTGGTAGGTTGTAGTGGGGAACTTTCAGTTTACCCAGCCCTTTATGGTGTCTCAAGAGCACATTTGTATACTATTGAGATAGGTTCACCAGTCTGCACCTCATATGACAACTATCCTGCTCAGCAGAAGGAGAGGAGTTCCTTTGTAGGCAGCCCAAAAGAGAAAGTTTTGATGGCCTATCTTAAAATTGCTCTGGTCTGCATGGTGTCCCAGGACCTCAGCTCAAGTGCAGTATAGAGGCTGATGGAAGAGTACAAGAAGTGCAAGAAGTACTTGTACACCCACCAAGAAGAGTACAGTAACTGTAATGACATCTGCTTCTCAGCAGGAAAGTGGTGAGCAGAGAAGTTTCATGCTCTTCTGTTCTGCACGCCTGAACACAGTCTCACCATAACTCCCTAAAAATAGCTTGTGATGCTTATATACCTAATGTTGTGCAGAGGTGACTTAACATTTCTTTTTGAAGGAAATAAATTTTGGTATGTGAGGGAGACTCTTATACTTTGTGTAGTACAGTAAGACACTGGCAAATATAAGTATGTTTATGCTTGATGGATAAAATTTGAATTAATTATTTGCTGTTTAAAATGTGCCATAGGTCATAGTGTGCTTCTTTTTAGTCCTTGTTCTTTGAGTTCTTCAAATACACATGAGGTTTGATGTTGCTGCTATTTTGTGTGGCTGCAAAGGTGATCTAGTTGTCGGTGGGACACTTTGGTGGATTACTCTAGTTACAGTATCCTGCCAGATAATTGCATAAGTTATTTTAAATCCATTTTACTCTAGGCTATCTATTCTGCTGTTTATTATTTTCATTGTTAGAAAGTGACTAATGATTAGCTTGAACCTTATGGTAACAACCTAACCCTTTCCTTTTTCCATGTACCTCTATGTACATGAAGAACAGATTATCTGCGCTCTCTCAGATAATTTTACTTTTTTATAAACTACAGAAAATGTCATCCAACCACCTCTCAGGACTCCTCTAGACTGAGCAACCTGATTATGTCAATGTTTTCTTGTAGTCCCCATTTTCTCGCACTCTGATAATCTTTGTGCTTTGAACTCCTTCCAGGTGTTGTGCATTTTCACTGAAGTGCCCTGACCACTGTAAAGCAGCTGAAGAGCTACCAGTGCTGAATAAAATGCATTAACTTGGGGTCTCCGTAGTCTATCATTACTTTCTTCTTTGTTCTGCTATTCATTACATCACCTTGTTGAGAATTTGATGTTGTAGATAAGGTTATAGAAAGGATGGTTCTTTTATATAAGAGCTTGATTAACAAGGGAAAGCTCATTGAAAATCTGATGGTGGAATACAACTTTGGGTGAAAGAGATCACAAATTCATCATACTGAGAACAGGGAGGAGTGAGAACAGCAGAGCAGGCATAATGGACTTCAAAAAAGCACTCTTAACAGCTGAGGGTACTGGCAAGTAAGGTCCCTTGGGAAGATAATATAAAGGAATTCAGGAGACCTGGCAGTTATTGAAAGAGACTGTATTAAAGGCACAAAGCAAAGTAGTCTGATGCAAAGGAGAGTTTGGAAGCATAGCAAGAGACAATGTGGCTGAATCAGGAACACTTTATGGACTAAAGAATGAAAAAAAAAAAGGAAATATATGAAAAGTGGAAGCAAGGACAGCTGAATAAAGATATGCGTGGAGGATAATAGCACGAGCATGTAGGGATGAAGTCAGGAAAGCTAAAATGCAAAATGACTTACAACTAGCAAGGGACATGAAAAGCAACCAGACAAGGTTCTAGAAATACATTAGGGAGGAAATAGAGGGAAAGCAAGAAACAGTGCTGGTTCAGTACTGGAGAGGGAAGGAAAGTAAATAACAGAAGGCACAGAGAAAGCAAATGATACTTTTTTTTTTTTTTTTCCTGTTTCCAAATTAACAAAAAGTAATTAAAAGGAGTTAGCATAACATGCCAACAGAGCCTGACAAAATACACCCTCAAATCCATAGGACGTTAGCTGAAGCAGCTGCTAAGCTATCATGTTTGGGAATTAATGGAAGCTAAGCGAGGTTGGAAGAAGGTCACATAGACTATGCCTCAATCAGCAAGTAGTGCAGCACAGTAGGAGTGGCTATGTAGAGGCAGAGCTGGTGTGAAAGACCCTAAGTCTACATTATACCTTTCTTCAAAGTGACTTTTGTTTGGTCCTATGCAGCACACATGGTGGGCTTTTGATGAGTGTTTTCCAGTTTAGTTTAACCCAGAAGGAACTCAGGAAGCTCTGGGAGAACTGAAGCATGAGGACCTTCAGGAGATGTATTTCAGAAGCACACCTTTAATTTGAACTGAAATGGTAATATATGTGTACTCATTTAGAACTAAACTGGGGTAAAAAATGAGGGAAATACAGGTAAGTCTGCCTGTATTCAATAGCAACCCCTCCTAACTTCATTTCTGATTGAAAAAGAGAAAAAACATCAGTGTCTGATACAATAGTAAGTTATAAGTATGTGACATAATTTAACTTTGCATCACTATAAACCCTCTCATATAGCACTTTCATAAGAAAAATGGAGCAATAGTTGAATGGAATAATTGTTACACTTGTATGTGAGAGGTGGAAAACTTTCTTGCTCAAAATAATTATGAACTGCATTGTGAGGAGAACATTTCAAAACGGATCCTGCAGAAGTCTGTACTGAGCAGGATTTAGATTAATGACTTGGATGATGAAATTGAAACTACATTTGTACATTTTGTTCATGACACTAAACTTAGGACTTTTGTAAGCGAGGAGACAGGATCTAATTGTATTAGATCAGAATTTAAAATGTTCTTGCTATATTAAAAATGTATTTGGCCCCAAATCAACACGATGGAATTGATTAAGGATTTCCAACAAAAAAAGAGATTAAGAGCACACAAAGAGTGTGGGAAATATCTAGTCAGGCAGCAGCTCTGCAGAAATAGAACAGGGGTGGTAATCAGCTCTGGTGAAAAAGCCACAAATGCCATTCTCAAATGCGTTTACAGGAGTGTCATATATAAGATAGGGAGATAACTATTTTGCATTGCAGGTTAGGCCTCAGGGGAAGTCTGTGCTTAGTGTTGGGCTCAACACTTAAAGATGCTGACAAAATGCAAGAGTCCATCTGGGCACAAGAACGATATGACATTTAAGAAACTTAAGATCTAAAGAAAGGCTGAATAAATCAATCATGTTTAGGTGAGAAAGAAAGAGAAGGCAAAGGAAGTACGTGAAAACATGGATATTTCTGGAGTTTAAGTTGCTTCTTCACTGTGGTCTAACCAGAAAAACACACAGGACTGTGGGAATAGATGGGAATGTCCCTTTTTTGTCAGATACTTGGTGATATTGAATCAGCAGCTGCAGCTTGAATCAAGCTAAAGGTTTTTTGCTAAGTATACTAAACATGAAAATGAAGTTTATTCTAGCAACACAAAAAGTTTCAAAAGTAGAAAGTTAGAATTATCTGCCAGCCCTACATGGATGTCTTGGAATACCCTTGAGAATCTCAGTTAGCACTAGCTAACATCTATGTTTGGGTATCTGTACTGAGACTGTAGAGTCCCTGTATTTATTTTCATCTTAAGTGTTATGGCAAACAGATTAGAGAAAATGATTATCACATCTGGGTAAAAGCAGTGATTATGGTCACAGAATGAAATGCTTCTCAAACAGACACATAGAGTAGGCAGTCTACACATGGTCAATCACTATTATTTAGCACATTACTTGTTTGTTCCTGCTATTGTACAACAACCTCTTCAAACACCTCAGAAGGAAAATCTCTGCTCCAAAGCATTTACAGTCCAAATAGAGATAAAGAGGAACAAAAGCAACAGGTAACTTTGATGTAATTGTGCACACAAGCCACCTAATTAATTTTGTGATGTGTCTGCTTCAGATTACTTCCCTCAAAGAATCAGAAGGATGCACTATCGATGTCCTCAATGCTAAGTTTTATTGCTTAATGACATTTTAGTTATGCTTTGTATATTGAGGACACATGGTGTTCATGTCCATTTCTATGTATATTTGCAGAGAATACTTAATTTTCCATTGATTTTTAGTGCCATAAATTTTTAAGGTAAAATCATCCAGTGTAACCTCCAGAGAGCGAAACTGTGGTTTTAAAAAAATTCAAAAATTACTCTATGCTTTTATTTTGTAAGGTCTCTTGAGCAGGGCACTTATCTTGCTGCTTGTTCTAACTTTTACTTCCCATTTGTTTCCTTGCCAGTTTGCCTTGGTTCTTATGTGCCAACTGATTTGCCTGTCTGGGTTGCACTTTGCTGTATGGTTTGCCACTCTGGAGCTTACTGTTGTTGACAGCAGTGAATTCCCATCATTATAAGCAGCTCATACCTGTCACTGAGCCCCACCAGCTACATCTGTCTTCCAGCCAGGGTCCCCATCAGTTCCTAGAGCCAGAAGGTCATAGAATCGTTGAATCATTTAGGTTGGAAGACACCCTCAAGGACATCGAGTCCAACCATTAACCTAACACTGGCACTAAACCTAAGAACCTCATCTACACATCTTTTAAACACCTCCAGGTATGGTGACTCAACTACTTTCCTGGGCAGCCTGTTCCAATGTCTGACAACCTTTTCTGTGAAGAAATGTTTCCTAATATCCAATCTAAACCTCCCCTGGAGTAACTTGAGGCCATTTCTTCTCATCCTATCACTTGCTTCTTGGGAGGAGAGACCAACACCCTTCATGCTACAACGTCCTTTCAGATAGTGACATAGTGACAGATGTAAGGAAGGAGATAGTAGTGGTGAGAAATGCAGAGACAATGGCTTCATTTCTCTCACCCTGAACACCAGAGTGAAAGGAGCAGACTATTTTGATTATTTCTGTTTTCCGTCTGGTCCCATTAAGAGGTAAATTCCCAACAGGTGAGAGATGCTACTGTGGAGTTACTTATGACCTCTGCACCAAACCATTTTCACACCTCAAGAGGTACTACTGCACATATGGCTCTCTGCCAGTAGTCACCCTAAATATGGTCCATCACTGTCAACCAAGATATTAGCCTGTTAGTACCTCTACATGCAAAATCCATTTCAAATGCAATTACAATACAAGGAGAGGTAAGGAAAAAAAAAAGGTAACTTTGAGGCAATCTTAGGTACAACCCCATCGGTTCACTATGGGCACATTTTTATGGGGAAGAAGGCATTTCATTTGGCCTTCTTGCAAAAGGCAAGTTTTAATGTAAGAGTATGTGAAAGAAATGTTGATGCAGCAGGCAGCATGAAGTTTGCTGAGCTTAAATAGACAAGACAGAAGAGGGCTTCAGAATTGGAGCTTCATGACCGAATTGATGGCAAAAAAATGTGCACCGGTGTTTTTGTATGTACTGCAGAAAAGCAGAGAAATGGGCAATATGTATGAAGATTACATATCCTATGAGACCTTAAGAATGGAGTTAACACGTAATGTTGCTAGATCTGTCCTCTGGTGAAGCTTGAAAGCATACCTACTGTAGTCTCTTGATCTAAGAAATACAAGCACAAGTATTTGAGCATGGTATGCATACATGTTATCCTTTTATAGACAGTTTTATAGACTGTTTTAAACAACTACACAAAAACAAACAAAGTGCATTATTATTTTTTAAAACTGATATGTAGGGGGAAGTAATAAGGCATTGGATCTGATTATCAAGTGTATTACTAAAATGGTTGTAAGACTTTATTCATAAATGTATTTTTAAAATTATTTCAGATGAATATAAATGTCTGTGAAATTACTGTTTTCACTTAGTCTTCTTCAGCATTAGTAAAAGAATATTAACATAAGGAAAATGTGATAGTTCTCAGAGTAGTAACAGAAGTTGGGTAATGTACCAACTATTCAGTAAGTTATATCAATAATTAAGAGTCTAGTGTTGCTTACCTTAATGCACTTCTACCTATTTTATGTAAGGTTTTACCAAGAAATCAACTTTACATGAAGGAAAAAAAAAATTCTCTCTCTAAATTCAAACCTACTAGTATAATTTCCTCAATGAAAAATACCAGTCCTGAAAGTCAGCTTCCACTAATGTACTCACTATAGCATTATTGGTGGTAATATACTTAATTAGTGAATTTTATATAAGATTTATTTTATTCACGGTAGCTCAACCTGATAAAATCCTTCACTCCAATTCATTTAATAGGTAGACTATAGAAACTACATTAATATTACATCCATGAGCAAAGAGATTACCCCACAGTTAATGATTCCCTTGGGTTGCCATTTTCTGACAAAGGCTCAGAGCCAAAAAGTTCTAAATTTTTACTTCCCTCTGAAATAAAGAAACATTTCTAAGCAAAAAATTAATTGTTGTGTTCTTTTTGTAGCATTTGGGTTCTGAACAAATGAGAACTCACAATATTAAACTAATACCTGAAACAAACATAGTTTTGCTTTGTATTGACAATAATCTGGTTTAGATTAAAAAAGAACTCCAAAGGCTGTTGATATATCTGCCAAATGATTCAGAAAACATCTAGAACTGATTTGGTTTAGGGGAAGAATTAAGCATCTTAAAGGATGTTGCAAGGAAAGTTTTTAAGTAATGGAGTGGTGCCTCTTGCTGAATTACTTGTGCACACAAAAGGCTCGACAGTTGCACACCAGAATTTCAATGGTTTCCACAACTTGTGGTTCAGAAGATCTTATATTAATTTGCTTTGGTTCTGCCTTTGCCTCATAAGGGCTGTAAGTATCACTGAGGTAATACTTGCTACTACAAGACAATTTTCTTACTGCTGTTCTAGAACTTTTGGAGGGCAGGAGGAGGAAAATGTGTCTCTCTGCCTGCTGCAGATCCAGATCAGCAGCTGAACAGGAATATTGCAGAAAGAAAAAGCAGGAATGGTTTGAATAGGGCATGCTTGATGGTCTTCCACAAAGGCTTGAAGCATGCCCTTATCTAGTCATATTGTTTCAGGGAGTGAGATAAACATTGCTGAATGCATTAGAAGTTTTCAGTAGAAAAGAAGAAATGACAACCCTACTGATCTTGGGCATCTGCCTATTTTTAGGGGTATCAGTACAAAACCACACACAGATAATGCCATAACAGGACCCAAACAGGCATTTTTGCCATCAGAAGGCAATTCATCCCAGTCTAAGATGTCTAGATGAGATGAATTGCTCTCTGCAAGTACCTCTTGTCCTTTACTCAGTATGGAGATGACTTAAAGAAAACATCTAGCTTTTAATCAGAATCAAGAAATCCTGGCCTTGGAGTCTGAAAACTTGTGTTTTTCCCTGATGAGAAACAAAAATGTTTAAAGTTCAGCCACTTTGAGTTTCTTTTCTTTACTCTCAAGTTCCTGGATCTGCTAGAGGTACATTTTCATTCTCATTGGCCAGGCTTATCCTTATAAACCCACAAGGGTCAAGGCTCAGACTTGAGGAGCGGTACTGGCTAGTCCCTGTCAGTCCTGTTTGCGGCCTTGGTGTGAACTTGGCCCGTGCTGACCTGCCCTTCTTTGACGGTGCCTGGGCATGGTTTGGAGGCCTGGGCAGGAGCCTCTCCCCAAAAAGTAGCATGCCACCCCGGCTGGATGTCTGGATGCAAGCTGTGCCATGATGAAGCTAGAGGATGGGTCTGCCCTGGTTTTAGTTAGTTTTACACATCCCATGTCTGAATCATATTTGTTTCCCCCTCACTGGAAATGATGCTAAAGGGCATTAGGCCATTTTCTACACAAAATAAAAACAGCTTTTTCTTTTTTCATTTCCTTCTGTTTCATATTTTAGCCCATTGAATAATAGAAAAAAAAATCCCTATTTCTTTATATTAGACTCATAATGAGTGGCCTTTGTGATTGATTAAGTAACTCAGCTTCGCTCCCATGTTAATCAATTGCAGCATATGGTTATTGCTTCATGTACTGCTGCAGTGGAGTGGATCATTTACAGCACAAAGACTTCAGCCCAACTGTGTGTGTCATTTTGGTTCTAGACACCAACTTCTTTCATGGTTGTGTTTTCCGGGACTGTGGAACAAGAATCATAACGTGTTTTGTGATCATGGGAATATGGAAAACAGGAGTAAAATGCATAGTGACCTACTTTTATGAAAATAATTGGAGCATATCACATATGTTTGTAACATAGAAAGCACATCAATATTTATGAGGAAGTACCTTTACTTTTGAGATAAATTAATTATTTTTTTTCATAGACCAATTCTCTGATTTAAAAGCAAACTATATCAATTGTAATTGAACTAATTCTAGTTTAAAAGATTGCTTCAGATTAACTGTAATATGATTAACTGAGAAAAGGAGTCTCATCTAATTTTTTCCATAATATCTTGATGAAAAGTGAAATATTACAGAAGCCTGAAACTATTGAAAATAATATTTTCCATAATTTTTCATTTTAATGTCTTCAAAACCTTTAAAATACTGATGGTTTGAGTTCCATAGTCAAAACATTTCTTTTATAAAGAAACATGAATCAGAATATAATTTTTAAGCTTAACCATGTTTATATGCATGAGTGATTATTGCATAAGGAGATTAATAATAAATCACAGAGAGATTTATAAATAAGTTATCCATGGAAAACTGAGCTAGTGCTGCCAGTTCACTCCTTTACTTTGTACACATTGGATTGTCATTAAACTGTTTAGTTATAAGTTATTTAGTTTAATTGCATATATTGCCATTATACGAATTTAGGTAATAGATGTGGTGAGCTGCATAGCCACTGCTCACTGGCCTGCATGGCAATAGCTTCACTTAGGAGGTTCACTAGAGCTATCCATCTGATCAGACATGTATATAGAGATATATATGTATATCTCTGTGTGCTTATTGTCAATCAGATTCTTACCTTGATTTTAGGTGAAGTTGCTGCAGACCTCATATCAGTAGCTACATGCTGCTTAGTACTACCATTTGTCAGATATTATCAGCAACTTCACTAGAATCATAGAATCATTTCAGTTGGAAGACACCCTCAGGATCACCAAGTCCAACCACAACTTAACCTAAGATTTTGACACCGAAAAAAATACATTTTTTCACTACAAATTGAATGTAACATGCCCTGATTATGTGAAAGGATGTGATGGGTCTAAATCAAAATAACTTTTGATCTCTTTTTTGTGGGTGTTTGTTGGTCAAATGGTCATCCTGCTCATTTATTTGAACGTATTTGTTATTAAGAAAGTTTAAAAACAGGAAAAAAAGTGAAATCAAGAAATCGAGTATGTTATGTAAATCAGCCACACAGCTGTTTTATGATCCTATCAGTCTGAGAATGAGGGAGAGAGAAGACAGGAAGGCTTTTTGAATCTAATCTTACATAGTCCATCTGGTGTAGCATATGACAAGAAGTCAAGTATCTGAACTTTTAGGAGCCACTATGGATCCTTGGCTTGAATCTGGCTCTGATCATACAGCCAGTGTTGATACTTTCACTGGTTGCACTGATTGACTGTTGTGTTATATTATCCCTGGCCTTTCCAACTCCCTCACTTCAGGGATATCAACACTAGTAATCATCAGGCAGAGCTCAATTGATTATCTTCAGAATTTCTCTGGCTATTGACCATAATGGAAAAAAATTGTGCCTCTGAATTATTCAGAATGAAAACATACACAGAAGAAATCAATAAGGCACATCTGATATTAAAGACAAATTAAAGCAGGCAGTATAATGTGTCTTGGGGCACCTGCTATATACAAAGAAGGAAGCATTTCAAGGTAAAGAAGACTATTTTCCTTCTTTCCTTAATTTTTTTCTGGTGAGTATTATATTTTTAGCTGTCAAAATCAACATCTTTATGAATTATGACTTGAAAGGCTTCTTTTCAACTTGATCTTTATAAATATTAGAATTTAACTTTAGATTCCAGCACAGAAATTCCTTCTTTGTATTCCCACAGTCTTTTTAACTTAAATGTAACCTGCCATGCTGGAGGGACAAAATTATAGAAAAATGTTCAGGTCAGAAAAAAAAACATTAACAAACATCTAGAGCTAGGCAAACCACATTAACAAATATCTAGGGCTAGGCACTAAGCCTCAGAAGACTTTGAAAGTGTTAGAGATTAAACTAGTGAAGAAAAATACACCCCTCTCAGAAATATCTAATATGTTAGCAGGGGGAAAATGTCTCCTATTTGATTCACAGTTATGATTTAAAAAAAAATCTGTGGAGGAGGGATGGCTTGGGTTTTTTGGGCAGTATTACTGAGGAGTCATGTGAGTTTTTACTCTGAGTTTCTGATTCAAGACAAACTACATGGATCCAGAATATGGCATTATTAGTATATTCTCTGATTGCAAATTTGTTATGAATATGGTAAAATTCTCAGCAAAGACTGAAGAAAGTTGTGCCATGCCTGTGGTTTGAAGTAACAAGAGAACACAACACAACACTCACGTGACAATGAGCAGCATTAATTCCCAAGCTGAACATTTCTAGCACTCACTTGGAAATCTGTATTTACTGGAACATGATTCCTTGCTCCCTCACTTCATGGAATATTTCTTTTTTTTTTTTTTTTTTTTTTTTCAGTATTATTCCACTGTCTTCTTCATAGTAAAGTTTCATTTATGTGGGATTGAGAGGTGTCATCAAAATCCAAAAAATATGCAAAGGAAATGTAAGCAATATAAAAATGTCTTCTGAGGAATCAGACTCTTTTCGTAAAAGTATGAAAGAAGGGTAATTGCTGCTGTAGTAATTAATGTTCATAGGAAAGAGAGTCATATCCAGGGTGATACAACAAACCCTAGGAATGAGAGCATTGACAGTTGTCTGGTCTTTCAAAGAACTTGAACAACTGGAATTTGTTTCCACTCTTTGTTGAAATTCATACATGCTGGAGGAATTGGGGGATGGAGTAAAACATAAAAGTAACTGAAGCTGCTGTGTAAAAGGAGAAGCCTCAACGATTTCTGCTGTTAGTTTGTCTTCTACTGGAAAACGTGAATAGGCTTAAGCTGTTAATACCAGTACATTTTTACTGCAAAAGGTAGGATTCCAGAAACATAAATTATTGAGAGATGCAGATAAAATATTTAAACCTACTTAATGTGTTAGGTGCCCAGGTTCTCTTGATCTCAATGGAAAATAAGCACCTAAGCTGCTTAGCTATTTAGAAAAATCATTTTGGTGTCCCATTCTCCCATGTAAACACCTAAATACACCTGAAAGTCTGGATAAAAATGCTCAATGAGCTCTGCAGGGACCGTACACCATGCCTGGGATTCTTCTTGTCTAATTTGGCACACTATTTAGAAATTCAGGAGATTTTTTTAAACAGAAGTCTTTAGTGCCATCAGGGATGTCATAGGATATATAGGACAACTCCATAGGATTGTCAAATGTGACACAGAACCTGAAGACGGCTAATGCCCTCCTGGAACTGCAGGTTGAGAGTAGAAGGGAGAGGCTGTGATTTCAAATGGGACCAGATGTGTACGTTCAGGCAACCAAGCCCCATGCTGGGATGTCTAGTGCGACGTAACTTATGGCTCTGTTCATGTTTCCAAATCAAAGAATGTTTCTGAGGTCCTGAATCTGGCAGGGTGCCCATGGGGTGTGGCATCACCTCATTGTCAAAGTTTGACAAGGAAGCTTGTGGAGAACTACCACAGGTAAGTCTGAGCACGGTCCAGGGTACCTGCTGAAATCTCTTCACTAGCAGGACCCAAGGCAGTCAGCTGAGACTGGTAAAACAAGAGAACATAAGAAATAATATGCCTTGGAAAGGTGGACTGTCTTTCACCCTTAAATTTCAAAGGTTGAATTTTACACTAGTTTAATGCTTATGAAACCATAAATTCTAATAGTGGCTGATATTGAATCAGAACTAAAACAATGTTTAGGAGAGTGTTTTTTCTGCTTGTGCAGAAAATGGTATTCCATATTGGTGATGTGTTATTGTCAATTCCCTCTTCAAGTTGCTTGAAGCTGCCTTTTTTGCTTATTTCTTTGTCAGAAATGTAATCATGCATTATGATATCCTATGACATCCCTGTGAAAAAGTGTTCCTAAAATTTATGCTACTGTGTTTAATGTATACACAAGAAAACCCAGAGCTCTCTGTTTTCTACTTTACCCATCATTTTGGATACTGTTTTTCAATTGTGATTAAACTTTTTGCTCCTGAAATGGAGACAGAAATATCAGATCATACTGACTTGACCCAGTGACAGGGAATTACTACAATTCCTGTTGCTGTAAATGAGAATTCTGACTATTGAACCAGGTAAAATATAGTTTTATAGAGTCCGTGAAACTACTGGGACCTGCTTTGCAAAACTTCTTTTGGCAATATTTAATGCAATTTCACACAATAGAAATATATATATATATGTTTTTTCTGTTAAATTCTGCTGAAGCTTTTATGTTGCTTGTGTAGATCCACATTAGCACACCAAGGATGGATCTTTTACAAAGATGAAACTTTAGGGAGTCTTCCCATGATCACTGCCACATTACTGCCTGTGGGAGCACCAATTCCAAGATTTAGAGTATGAGACTGGCATGAAGGCTTTTTGCATCACAAATGCAGTGTGTGCCTGTGTGTAAAATGTGACAGTGCTCTCCATATCAAAACTTAGTATTGCATATAATGGAATTTGATATTTCTTCTTTGTGCAGATGAAGAGGTCTTTTCTCAGTATATGATTCTTCTCAGGAGATGCGCTCTTCTGTGAAGCAGTAAGACATGAACAAAGCTACGGCAATATTCACAAAGAATTGCAAGTATTGCAAAAATCAGTTAAACGTGAAAGAATGTATAAAAGCAGTAGAGTATGTAAGCATGACCATGAGTAGAAGAGCTAAGGGACTAGATGCTTGACTACTTGCAATTCCAATTTGTGCTGTTGTCAGAGCAGAGAGGTATTGAAAAGGTGCTTTTTGATCTGTAGAAGAAGGATGTGAAAACAAAGGGACAACAGGTCAAAGAAGAAAAACAATACGGCGGTAGCGATCTTGGTGGTTTTAAAATACTTTCTGTGCTGTCAAATAATTAATTGCCACCTCCATTTGCTCCTGACACATCTTTTACAGTGACCAACTAAACATTGTCAAAACAATCTGCAAACATTTTTCTGGGGATAGTGAACTTTGGATCGTATTATAGACAAGACTACATGGAGATTTGGTTCCTTGGTTCTACACAGTCCTCCAACACTAGTGCAATTGACTTTGCATCCTCAGGCAAGTCAAACCCCATCCAAAGTGTGAGACAGATACTCTCACATCATGCTATGAAAAGTCCACCTTGCAGGGTGGAGACATACCGCTATGGACAGTCCGAGCTGAAAAAAACCCCAAAAGCATAATTCTTTTGTTCCAGGGTCACAAGGGCAGTGCATGGAGTCTAGACAGCTGCAGGACAAAATATCATGCACTGTGAATGTGGCCTGTTGTCCTTAAGGGGGTTATTCCTTAGCAGAACTGATGCAAGCTATTCTGTACCACATGGTCTAAGGGACAGGACTATTCACAGGAGCAGCTATACTGAACAATGCATGTGTAGCATATGTTGTCTACATTCTTGCAGAGGAGGTGAGAAGTCTTGATAACACTGTACAGCACATATATCTCATGCCTGAACCCCAACAAGTTTCATATATTCCTATTTATTTTGCTTATATTATCTGCCCAATACCTCTCATTGTATGTTTATGGGGTTTAAATCTCATGTGGAATCCTCATATCCCCTTTCCTCAGTAAGCATTATCTGATATATTATAAGAAGAGTCAATACCACTCCTTCTATTTTCTTTAGAATAAAAACTTAACTCTAGCTAGAAACCTATACTCAGAGCTGGCTTCAGGATTATAAATGTCAAATGATGTGTATTTCCCTTCTAGAATGAATATAAGCAGTTAACACAGAAGCTTAAATATTCCTCCTCCTCTGTGGGATTTCCCATTCAATGACTTAGGTGCCCTGTTGTTCACATGCATATGTTTTTAGGTACCTCTTTCTTCCCGTACACTGCATAAGCAGTAAGATTGCTAGAAGTTACAACTGCGATACTGATCTTACACCCCATTTGTGATTTTAGCCTGTAAGTTTGCTATGAAACTATTTTGAGTAATGTGAGTCTCATAAATTATGGACTGCAAAAGTAGATTAGGTTTAGTTTCCATTTTTGTTGCATATCTAAGTCATAGTAAACCAAGTATAAACTGTACGGAGAAGTGTCATATGATGAACTTTATTCACTCTGTAGACTTCTGGAATCTGAGAGGGGAAGTCCATGAATGTGCATCCATGCTTCTGTTTTCCTGGCACCTCTCAGAGGCAAAATAGGTGGGTGTTCTGCCTGAAGATAAGCAGCCATCTAAAATATTTCTAATAAACTTGTGGACTGAGAAGACCACAAAGAGACAAAAAAAAAAAAACAACATATATAAAAGACCTATGGGACATAGTTGCTCCCTGTGGAAGAGAAGATGGTGGAGAGTGCTAATGTAAGAAGTATAGTTTTCATCTTTTCAGTCTAAATAGTCTCCTTGGCCATCTTTAGTGTATAAAGTGGGTTTAGTCAGTCAGCAAAATAAAGAAACATGATAATGTTAGATAACAATTTTGAGGAAAGCTTCTGCTACATCTCACCTGCAGCCTGGACAGTGGAAACATTCTTGACTGCTTTATTCCTGGGTGTTTTCAGAGTGACTCAGCTGTTTGAGTCCCATTTCAGCAAGAACTCAGGGATATAAAATACAAGCTTCAATACAATTCCTCATATAGAGCCATGCTAAATATCAGTAACAAGAGTAGCCTGAGTTGCATGTGTTATTATATTTTACCAAGTTAAAAGCTCATTTTATTTGTTTCAGCATAAGTCCATTACCAGTGATTTCTGAGGAAGTGATACAAAAATATGTTACAAGGAATGGAAGGGATAGAACATTTTAAAGACGTTTATTCAAACTTATTTCAGAACTGACTGTTTGGAATACTTTGAAAAGATATTGGATTATTGTTACAGAGAGATTTTCCTCTTACAGGGGAAGTGATATCAGGTGGCTGCTTTAGTATGGTACTACATCTAGCTACAAAGCAGAAGTAATGGTCTACACCAAGGACACAAATTGCACATTGCAAGCCTAAATGTAAGGTGCTTGAAGATGATAAGTGAACTCAGGACCTACATGGTGTTGCCACAAGACCTTTCTCATACAGTGTGGAGATCTTTACTGATCTGGTTATTTGTGCTCTGCAAACTCCCTACTGTCCTGCTGCTAGGATGAAAGTTGTCAGCTTTACAAGGTTTTATGTTTTCACAAGAACAATATATTAAAACAATAGATGCCATTGAAGGTATTTTCATCCTTGATTTACAACAGGGTTCTGAGGCAGTTAGAAGATAATAATATTATTTTATCAGGTGATCCAGTGCTGATGTCTACAGAAAATTTAAGAAGGGAATTTGTCAATTAAACATGATTATTATTATCTTCAGAAAAGAAACAACACTTTGGGAATATTTTGTTATTATTTATTATTTAACAGTTCAGGAAAATCCCATTTAGCAATATGTAATTGCTGAAAAGTTGTTATCAAGCACAGTAGCTGGTGAAAAAACAACTAAACGGAATAATCATAAATGATACTTCTGTGTGAACAGTCCAAAGTAAAGGGAACCTCTAACCCCCAACAGTTATACAGATGTATTGGTAAAATGTCAAAAACTGATGAGAAGTAAAACTGATCTTGGAAAGACAACAAAGGATGACGTCATCAGTTTAGTGATTCCAATTTACAGTCTAAATTGGAGATGGTAAAAAGAATTATACAGGCACAAAACCAAAAGTGTTTGTGACAAGTAAATAAGGAGAAATTTCCTGAATTTGAAATGGTTTAACTTCATTTGCCATTAGTTTTGATTATGACTTTTTCTGAAATCAGAGAAAAGGAAAGAAGTCTTGTGGCTGCCTTATTCTTCTTCATGCCAATGTTCTCATGCCTCTGTATACTGAAATTCACTATTGCTAGCTTCCACGGTTCCTTTAAATAAGTTGAGTTAGACAATCTATCTACTAATTCAAAAAAAATCAGTTTACATAAATTTAGTTTTAAATGAACACTATGCTTATGTGGCTTTTCATGACATCCATCAAAGATGAATATAAAAGTTTGTGTTATGAACCAACTACTCTCTGTGCTGTGATTAAAGGGCACATGGTGACCTCATGAACCACCCTTTAGACTTCCAGTGCTTCTAGCTTTAATATTCTGTGCTAGATTCACAGACCTCTTCTACAGATGCTAAGCGTTCAATCCTGAAGGCTCCACTTCATCATCAGGTAATTAGTATTTTCATTAACTTGCTTATTGTCAAGGAAAATGAGCCTTGATCATCTAATTTTTCCTCAATGAGTTGAATATTGTAATATATCTATAATTAATGTGTTTTATGCCACAAACGTGTAATGGAGTGGAAATCTGAGCCTGCTCCCAGCAGTCACTGTCAGTAAATGTTTGATGAATAAACAGAGACTTTCTAATGGGAAATGGTGGCGACTTTTATAAGCAGACACAATAAAGACTTTATTAACATACTTAAGAAGCATTCTGGGAAATAGAATTGAATGCATTATTACTGTAGACTCCTTTT
Organism: Streptopelia decaocto; assembly: GCF_964273445.1. Lineage (NCBI taxonomy): Eukaryota > Metazoa > Chordata > Aves > Columbiformes > Columbidae > Streptopelia > Streptopelia decaocto. The sequence goes on from NC_138663.1 coordinate 166,966,118, forward strand.
GTGAAAAGTAAATTTTACTGTCCCCATAACAAATGTTTGCTTGTTTGATGTAACTTGTAGTGTCATTCTTTTATGGAACATCTTTCAGTGTAAATCTGTGAAGCATTTTAAATTAGCTACATATTCCCTATAGGTCTATGATCTAAAAAAAAAATCCCTCTGAAATTTGTATAAACTAATTCCTCATACACCTGGCTGTAATGGAAAACTAAATAAAAAGAAAAAAAAATCAACACCTAGCAGATATCTGAAAAATCAAATTGAAGTGATAACCTTGTTAAAATGAAAATATAACATAGGTGTTCAGAAGGTGAAAAGAAGCTGGGGTGGAAAGGCAGACCATTTGCAATGCCACATCTGCTATAACTAAGACAAAATATGTCCTTAAAACGTGTTAATGAACAGCTCCAGCTCTAATATCAACATGCTACAGTGAAAATCCAAGAGTCTCTCTGAGCTAGTTGGGAAATAATTTAGCTTCTTGACTGGTTCCAGAATGGAACTGGCACGGTATTTGCCTTCCCAGAACACACTGTATCTGGGGATGAACAATGAACAACTTACGTGAGCAAGAAAGACACTTGGGTCGCATATACTGCTTTTACTCAGCTAAGTGCAAATTCTGTGTTCTGATTTGCTTGCAATTCAGAAGTTTTCTGTGGCACTGGTGTAATGTGATGGAGCGGGCAGGAATAAAAATAGTAGAGAAGACAGGGAAGAGAAATTTCCCCTAAATGAAAATTTGAGGGGACAATCATGAGAGTAAGCATTCTGGTCTGTGGCTGTTACTTCTCTCTGCATCCCTGTCATGGGAGCTTCAAACGTTCCCTGCTTTGAGCAACCAGCATCAGCCACCAATACTCTCAGTGAGCAGCTTTGATACCCAAGGTCCCTGCCTGACTGACTGGCGAGGCATGAGCTCAAGCTGGGAAAGGCTGCCAGGCTCCCTGTGCTGCCAGGAGCGCTCCAGAGGCAGCTGGCAGGGTCAACCATCAGAGCGTGCTCTGGGACAGGAGCTGCAGATATAGCCATGGGGAGCTGGCTCTGTTTCACATGTCTGAATGGGACCTTGTCAGCTCTACCTCGTGGAGAGGACTTGGCATGCCTAGGGTGTAATGCATCTGTCCTACATTAGAAGTCTACCTTAAGACTTCTGAATCAAGCTGTAATGAGTTAATTCTAATTCCTTGTTTGATTTGAAAGGTAAAATTTTAAATTTTATCTTCTATTAAAATATTTTAAATATTATGTTAAAGATTTATGTTACTTAGATGAAAAGTGTGTTGGGCCACCTATCATTATTAAAGGACTTTAATTCCATAAGGAAAGTCAGTGCTTTTGTTTTTCATTCCAGTTTGGTGGAATGAATGTGAAAATAGTCTTTGGCTTATTTTTTCATTTCCAATTTGCTCTGGTAGATATAAAATGAGAAAACTGGCATTTTGACACAAGTAAGTCTCAAAACGGAGTTATTTTGTAGATGCATGCAGAATTCAGAAAATAATTGCCTACTCTTATGTGTTTTAACTGACCAAATGTAGATGTCTATTATGTCAACATTTAAAATAGTTGTTAAACTCTGAGTGATCAATGAAGAGACATTGTCACCTACAGATTGTGATTTATCTCATCCTAATTTAGATCTCTGGAATAAGCCAGATGAATCTCAGTCTAAAAGTGTGTATTTCTCATCACTCTAGTAACTTTAAGGAGAATCAAAGGTCCCTCACTCAACTATTCACGTCTACTTAATAGATGCTTAGACATGGATAAGTCTCTCTTTAAAATCAAAATGGTCAAAACACTAGGAATCTGACTGTAGAGAAAAATTTGGAATGTCAGGGCATGAAGTAGTGAGACTGAAGTTTATTTTTTCTAATGATGGTGTAGTTCAGACATGATATTGCCTTACTATAGCACAAGAATTTCATTGAGGGTGTTTAGTAGGGGCAAGTCTGAGAAGAACGTATGTTGGAAATTTTAACTCTGGCCTACAAGGTTTTTCCAGTGAGCAGGTTTTTCATCTCTCCTAAAAGGGATTTAATCAAGTGAGCTTGCAGAAAATAATATTAAGAAAGTTAAGTAATGTGGCTGAAAGCTGTTCTTATTCCGGCTAACTTTAGTTAAGAACCCAGATGGAGGTCCAAAATGAGGTGTGGTCACTGTAGTTTCATCTGGGAAAAGACCAACATCTTAATATCTAGTCCTCTCATGTGATGCGTTTACCTCAGCTCTTGCTATCAACAACTGGGAACGAAAGTAATCTGAGCTCTGAAGTTTGATAACCATGACCTCTGTCAAGTGTAATTTAGATATAAAGGTCAAAAAATAAATCTTATATTGTCTAAAATTCCTGGATTTAAATGGAAAAGTTTTTCAGGGTATGGTTAAGTCAATATCCAAATAATAATTTTTATTTATTATTTTTTAATATTCACTCTCTGTTGCAATTATTCAGATGGATGAGGTGCATTACAACAGATAGAAAAAAAAAAAAACAAAACCGAAATCCTGAAATCAAAACCCCAATAAATCGATGCCTAAGATACTTTTTAGTGCTCTCTGAGATCATAACCAAAAAACCCCAAATTTAAACAGTGGTCAAATTTTCAGAATGCTGGTGGAAAGAAAGGTATGTACTCTTCTGATGCAAGAAAACCACTTATCTATGATTTTGTGACGTCTTCCACCTAGTGTGTTGGGTGGAATCTGGATTGTTTTGAAACTATAGAGAGTTTTGGCATTGTTCTATTTGTTTTCTTCAGTTCTGGTATGTGGCATCACACTGAACAGTATAAGAAATATCTTAGAATTTGCCCTGTGCTTCCATTAACTAAAAAGCTGTTATTTTGTATCTGAAATGCAAAAGGGGAAGAAAGTATCTTGCAAGCCAGAATTAACTATTGCCACAACAGAAAAATTCAGGTACATCCTTTTTTCCCACTAGAACTGCTCAAGTAGAAGACAACAGACTATTAAACATCAGCAGTACAGACTGGAAGAAAAATGTTATTCTCCATTATGCTGCTATTGATCTCAACAGATGCACCTCTTTTGGTAGTTTACATTATCATTACTGAAACTAATATTTGATCTTCTAATAAGAGTTACACATATTTTTACAGGCTTCATTGATCTTGCATATTTTTCTGGAACTACCTGATATTTGGTAAGGAAGATATTTATCTTTGGATAAGATATTCGAACTTTTACAAAAATAGATTATCGAAGGTGCAAGTTAATAACTTCTATGAAAAATCTTAACTAGAAATAGCTGAAACAAACACGACAATGAAAAACCAAAGTAATGTGTTGCTTTCTATTTCACTGCAAAAAGAGAAGAAAAAGGCATTGGCAAAATAATGCATATAAAGGCCAGATATCTGTGTCCTGAGGCCATCAGACACTTCCCTAATGGACTACAGAATGTGTAAAATAATTAATCATGTGGAGAAGGTATTGCCAGGGTTAGAAATGGGGTCTTCAGCTTTTAATGGAAATGCTCTGTGACTGATCTGGGGAAAAAAAAAAAAAAACCAAAACTTTTGTAGTCAGAAAAGGATGGCATCTGTCATACTTAACTCATGATAATTTAGAAGGACAATAAAATACTAGACATGGTTCAGCACTTTTATTTGGTGGGGTATTAAAACTATATATAACACAAGAAAAATAAAAATATGCAATGAAACACTCCTCATGGTAGTGCTCACAAATTTCAGCAGTAGGAATGCTTAAAAGGTTAAACTCAGACTCTTGTGGGTCAGATTTGTTCGCTCACCAGCAATACATCTCCCTCACTAATCTTTCTGTATACACTTTAAAAAAATATATGGTGCATTTTCTGCCTGCATGTTAGATAAGTTGTCAAAATAGAGTCAACACAGATCATTTAGTTCTTTGCTGGAGAACTGAACATAATAAGCATGCTTTAAATTAAAAAAAAATTGGTTTAGTGTTAACATGCAATTTTTACAGGCAAAGAATAGTATTAAGACTGAAAAACTTCAAAGAGAAACACAGTTAGGGTTTTTATGCATATGGAATATAAATCTGTCCATCTGGTGAAGACGCATTATGGTATGGTCTTTGGTAATATGATCTGGAACTAATCTTTTTCCACACGATACTTTAATCATTTATTTTATGGGATAAACATTGTTCCTTATTTGAGCAGTTCCTTTAAACTTTCTTGCAACTCTGTTAACAAGAACAAGTGAATCTAAGCCTTATTTCTTCTGTGCTATTTCAGTCACTCATCCAACATTTTGGATGTCCAAATGGAGGTCGTTAACATCTACATTTTATTCAGAGCCTCAACTTGATGAATTATACAGCAATGCTACTCAGTACTCCTACAAATTGAACTGAGACACTTAGAAATCAATGATCAGAAATTGATAGTACAATTCACTGAAAATCACATAGTTTGACAGTATTAGTCAGCAAAAGAATTATTATTAGCCAATAGGTTTGAAAAAACAAGATATATCTAGCTGTGTGGTAAATTTGTTAGAGGCACCATAGGAGACATTTAAAGGTTCTCATCCAAATGATTTGGTATGGATCAAATTATACACCGTAAAGAAAAATAAGTTCAAACTGACATAGTGACTCAGAGAGAATGAGTTAGTTGTGTACTTTTCACTTGTTTTTGCACTTCCTGGGTCTCTTTAAAGTTGGAAATACAAGGGTTAAAATGTGCCCAAAAGGAATTTTTTGAGTCACCTATAGTCAAACAAATATTTGAAGAGAATCTGCATTTGTGAGACTTCCAGTTCAACTCATCCAATCTAGAATTATGCTTCAAAGAATCTAAATTACGCCAGTATCCATGAGTCTTGAGGGGTTTTATTGAAGCATTAGCAGTTTGATCCCACTTAGGAAAAAGTTTTAAATTAGCCAGTTAAGAAGAAAAGGCATGATCTGGAAAAATAGAAATATATTAACATATCTCAGTAGTGATATATATATGATACAGAGAAAAAGACATTCCCATGGAGCCAAATTTAGGATCATGTTGAATGTCAGATTACATCGATTAGACCAAAAGGATATATGACGGGGGGTGGCAACTGGGCACAAAAGTACTGATTGACATTGCTTTACAGCTTGTGCAAAAAGTTTATTCCATTCAGCGCTACCATCTGCACAGGACTACAGGAGTCCTAATCCTGTACAGCAACTCACATCACTCTATGAGTGTGCAGACATAGCCAAACGCTGCAGCCTCAGAGGCTGCCCATTCCTCAGCCCTGCTGCCTTTGGGTGACCTCTGGATGGAAAGAAGGGACTGGCTGCCAACAAGGAGGCATCTGGAAGATACTAGGAGGGTTGCAATGCAACTAGGAGGCAAAAAATGTACAGGATCTGAATCTGAAAGAGGACAAACTGTAATAGAAAGTAAAAAAGGGCTGGACTTCTGCCCACGCAAGTTAATGGGAGTTTTGACACTCATTTCAGGAGCTGTAGTGTCAGGCCCCTGTGAGTGAACAAGGACTAGAGCACAGGAGAGAAGTAAATAGTCTGCCAACAGGAGTAAAGGCATGTTTGGGCTGTGATTCGGTGCGCTTATACATAATCACACAACTCTAGTCTGGACTGAACGGGTACTGATTAGGGTGTCTAAGGCTGCGAACAACATCTGCTTCTGGGCCCCTCACTACAAGGAAGACCTCAAATTGTGGCAGGGGAGGTTCAGATTGGACATTAAGAAAAAAATATTCATGGAAAGGGTTGTCAGGCATTGGAATAGGCTGCTCAGGGAAGTGGTTGAGTCACCGTCTGTGGAGGTATTTGAAAGACATGTAGATGAGGTTCTTAGGGACACGGTTTAGTGTCAGTGTTACGTCAACGGTTGAACTCACTGAACTTGAGGGCCTCTTACGACCAAAATGATTCTATGATTCTACTTCAATGCAGCCTGCAGAACACCCAGGTGCTTTCTGAAATAGCTGCCATCCCTTGGAGCGTGTGTTGCTGCAGCCTCACTCAGACACAGCTGAATCTCCTCCAAGCATCACTCCCCAAACTACTACAGGCCCAATGAAAGTACTTGGAGGCTCTGGAGGGCTGTTTCAACATCTCAGCCATATGTTTGCAGAGATGGTAGCTGAAGTTCAGATTTTATAGCATGAAGGCTATGCCACAAGGCTCAGTTTCCAATACACTGATGATGTAACTAAACTATGTTGTAACAAAACCTGTAGGTGTGAGTGTGTGAAACTGTAATTGTTTGAATTCTTAACAAAATAGATACATAAAGGAGAAGCTACATGTACACACAAACACTGATGGACTCGTAAGTGTAATGCATTTAGCTGGTGTGAGGAGGAAGGAGGCTGGGTGTCTGAATGTCACTGGTGTGGTCCAGTGATACGCTGGGCCAGTGAAGGCGAGAAGAATGGTCATATGATGGTAGCTGAAGTGTCAAGGGGGTACAATTTATTGAAAAGCAGATCACAAAGGAGAAAATCCTTCCTGCATATTATTAGTGCTATTGACTGATTTATATAGTGCATTTCTTAAGCAAAGCTCTTTATAGAATTACAAACTATTAAAGCTGAGTGAATAACTCATAATGAATAATTTATCCCATGAATTTAACCTTTCTTTCTGCTCATGAAATAGCCACAAAGAGATCACTATTTCCTTAATTATTCAATGAATTTTTTAATGAACTTTTAAAATACTGTGACCTGATCACCAAGAATGTTCTGATGACACAAGATAATAAAGGTTTCTTTAGGTTCTTATTGTTTAGAGGCAAAAAACTTGTGGCTAACAAAAGCACATGCACTATCCTGTGCAAGTCTGGCGGCTTGTGGTATGTGTCTCCTGCATAGCACAGTGCTCTGCAGAGGTACCTGAGCTGCTTCTGAATAGGCACAGTTTTAGGAAAGGAAGCACATGAGCTGTGGCAATGGGAAGCTCTAACCCTTAGCAAAACCAGACTCAACATAGCATAAGATTTACCTCTGTGACTTTGGAGTGCTGACAAGTGAGGGGGCATGTAGCTGCAGGATCTTGTGGAGACAGGGAAGACCCTCTGGAGCCCCTCCGCAGTGTTGTGCAACTCAGAAGTATCTAGAGATACTCCCTGTACACCTCAAGCCAGCTGGTTATGCACCTGAGTGCTATTTATTTGAATTAAAGCCTGAATTCTTTGTCATTCAGGATAAGGCACATGGTAATTTTTTTCCCTGACAGGATGAGTATGTAAAACTCTGAATTTCAAGTCTGTGCTATTCTAAAATTCCTGTTGAATTTTAGGTAATTCATTCATTCCTCATGAATATTCAGGTAAGCAGCATGCAAGTCTATTCTTTGACTAATTTTTGCCAGGATAGCTTAATTCCATAACTGCTGTCAGAAAGTGAACATGGAAAAAGAGTGGACTGATAACTGGGATGAAACAGCTGGAGAAGTTGTACACTGTGCACTTGACCCACAAACCAGCTATCCCTTGGAAGTGTTCTGCTTCATTTATATTAAACATCAGTCATCCCTGAGGAAAAAAAAAGGAACGAAACAGGAATAAGAATTGCAGAAACACTATCCGATAGTTTGGGGACAAGACTGTGTTTTCATCCAGAGGGTGGTGGAGCACTGGAACAGGCTCTCCAGGTAGGCAGTCATGGCCCCAAGCCTGGCAGTGTTCAATAAGCGATTGAACGATGCTCTGAGACACATGGTGTGAACTGTGGGTTTGTCACATGCAGGGACATGCGTTGGACTCGATGATCCTTGTGGGTCCCTTCCAACTCAGGACATTCTATGATTCTGAAAAGGAGTGGGAACTGTGGTTTCATTATTAAATATAAGGAGGACTGGGTAGCAGCTCATGCTAACCTATCATCTGTAATGCAACCATCATCTTTGGAGACTAGGGTAGATTCTGAAGTTATATGTAAATTCCCACCACCCTCTACTTTAGTGCATTTCCTTTCAGGTTATGCCACAGGACTTTTAAAAACTGTTTCACAATTAAAATTTCATGCTGCACAGATGGAGAAAAATGAACTTCTAGCATAGCTCTGTGTTCTAGCAATGGACAGTCACTTTTAAATTACAGAACAAACTTTGAGATATTTCCACTACTACAGTATTCTAATGCAGTGGCAAACAAGACTGAGGAGTAATGCATTTTGGAGCTGCTATTGAGTGTATTTGTTAGTGCTTCCCAATGTTAATACCCTGAGTGTGGCAGCAGATTAATAATCCACCTATAACAGCATGGTGCAGTCTTTAAATGGAGTAATCTAAAATAAGATATTAAAAATATCTATAGTTTGGTGTTTTGTTTTTTTTTTTAAGGAGAACTTGATTTGGTATAAAGAAATACAAAACCCTACTCTCAGATCTCTACTGAGCTTCCAGATGGAGCACAGAATGAGTCTTTATTTTTCTTTATTAACTCTTTATTTTCTTGATTTAGGAGTACAATTTTACTGAAAGATGGCATTAATTGCTCTGAGACTTGGTTTCTGTCAGCCCTTGTGGCAAGCTCAGGGGAGCTCTTTTGGAGTGATTTCCCAGTGGTTATATCCCTATCTTGAAGCAGTCATGGGGTGTACACACCAAATTTCTTCTGGATGGAAGGAAACGAGAGGAGCTCTTGGTTTGCTCCTGGGCTTCCACAGATCAGGACAAGTCTGGAGCAGGTCCAATGTAACCCTCTCACCCAGTGTGTGTGTGAAGCGGATTTCAGATTCTCAGCAAGAAGATTTTTGATCCATAAATCTATTCCTATTTGTCCACACTAATTGATAAGGCTCAGTTAAGAAAAAGGCCAATAAGCTACTTTAATTTGTTTGAGACAGTGTGGACGTTCAAATCAAAAATGTTATGCAAAAAGAGGCAAAATAGTGCTCTGATTTTCTGATGAAATGTAAACCTCTTATATCAGATTGTTTTTACCTTTTTAAGAAAGTAGCAATGTTATACAATTTTCCTAAAACACATGCTAATTATGGGAATGTGTCTTTCTTGTTTTAGCAAGCTAAACTGTCTTTCTACCTTCATAGTATTTAAATAGAGAATTAGATCATTCTGGATACCTGATCACTGTGAATTTCAGATGTTTAACAAATGTTATGAGAATAAGTGTGCATCTCAAATGTATATTTATATTGTTGTGCATAGAGTAATGTGTCTTTTGGGTCCTATTGTAAACAAGCTGTCAAGCTTAACTGGGTTAGCCTGTAAAAATATCTTTCCATAAATAAATTGAAAAAAAACCCCAACAGTCAAGCAGCTTCTTCTAATGGGCTTGATCAGAAAAATACAGGGGGAAAATATAATGAGACAATAATGTAGTCCGGTGCAGATTGCTTCTCAAAATGTTAGTATTTGTAACTTTGGCCAGCTTTTAGCTATTTTTCTTTGTTCTCCACTTGGCGATGTGGAAAATTCCAGATTCAATTATGTCCAGTCACGCCCAGTTTGTTATTCATCTGTTCTAGTTCACTCATGTCTTGCCAACTTAGATATGACTAAAATTATCCACAGAGAGATCAAGAGTGCATTTGCCTGCAACATGTTCAGCGCTGCAGCAGTAGAACAGACGTGTGACAGCAGCAGACAGAGGAAGTGACTTTTACAGACAGCCCAGTACCTGAGGAGGATTAGAAGTAATACACAAGATCTGGAGGTTATTCCTGGTGAAATTATAACAGTGTTAACAGAGATCAAATATAACTTATTTTGGCTCATTTTTTCTGAGCACGAAATCTCTGTTACTGTGGCTGTTTGTCTCTTCTCTGTCACCTTCTTTGATCTGCTTTGTTTTCTCATACAAATACTGTATGTAATCGTGACATTTATGCCAACCTATAAAATAAAATCACTTTTGTTTTGAGGAGTGTTACATAGTAGTACTATCAGACTTCTCATAAACCCAGAGTAAAATGCTCTGACATTCTAACAGATGAAAAAATAATTTATTATATAAAACTTATTTTAGAACTTGTTAATTAAGATTATGAATGCGTTCCATTAAAAACTCCAGTTTAGCTATTCATTATTTTAAGGAATGAAATGATCTGTTTTTTAATCATTGGGATGAAAATTCTTTCTCTTTTAATTTGCAAAATATTGTGTTTTCTGGAAGTTGCTGACAAGGAAGGTAGTGTAAAAGAGACAGCTATCTTTTCTGCCTTTTCAAAAGGGGTTTAGAAGTGATTAAATAATGAGAATAAAAGTTAAAAAGGCTCTCCAGTGGAGACAGCCTTCATTGAGGACTTAGGTGATGGGCATTTGAAAATTTATAGTGACACATTTGGAAGATTTTTCAGACTGCTGTTAGCATATATTAGATCATTTAGAAGCTGAAAACTTTCTGTTCATATAGCTCTCTTTAGCATGATCTCATAATGATATTTATTTTTGCACCCTCCGTTGCAACTGGTGCTGACTGCTTCATCGTCTTCATCTTGGATAGCCATCAGTGTTAACACAAAAGGAAACAGTGTGCCACCAATGAGAATTAATAGACCCTTCTGAAGGAAAGATCCATAAATTTGAGTGATTATAGAAAAGTGAAGAACAACAGGGACTCAGCTATTTTGGTAACAAACAATGAACTATAACAAAAAAATGTAACATGCGACTATAAGACTGAGGTTTTCACACCCACCAGTTTATTCTTGACCAACTCGAATACTAAAAACTGCTGTACCTTTATTTATAAGAATGAAGTTACTTAATGAAGTTAAATCAGTCTTCTTCCAAGTTCATAATATTATAGTTCTTAAGTTCTGTATGGAATAGAACTTTACTTCTGCCACTGGGTGGGATTCAGCATCAAGCTTTAGAAGTTATATTGAAAAAACCTACAATTGGGCCCGATGCTATTGACATCTGAAAGATTCTTGCAGGCATCATCACCACAATTTTTGCCAATGTTGTGATGCTGTGTATTACTGTACGGTATTGCCCTGTAGAGCTGGTTCTAAATAGTATTGTATTGTTTTTCTTGTCCAGCCTAGGAACCTTATCACTGGCTGCTCAAAAACTTTTCACCAATTAATAAAATCTTCCCCTTTATTCTCTATCCTTGGAATGTTTGGAAACAAATCATGAATATCATGAGTTTGCTAAATGCATGGAGCTCCACTCCCATTGATTCAATGAACACAATTTTGTCTGTCAGTGCCACATACCAGTTCTGCCCTGATATACTGGTGTTATTTGACCTCTTTCACTTGTTAATCAGAAGAAGAATTCATTTGCAGTGCCGAGATGCATAAAACATTGGGACAATGTCTCCGGTGTGCTTGCTGGTCACTAGATGCTTCTGTAACACAAATGGTAAATGCTGTATTTCTGTAGACTGTTCACCCTGTTTGCCCAGTTTACATTGCCCTTCTTGTTTCAGCAAAATTTATTTCCCTCTCCCCTAGTAACAGAGAGTCCTTTGCTACACCCACCCTATCTCAGCCCTCACTTAATCCCATTCTAGCTTTGCTTCCATTTCTAAATCCTGTAGATGGCTTCCCTTTTTTTAAAGTACCGGTTGACTTCACCTGAAGTCAGTTTTACAGTGCATGTGTCACAATCCAGATGACTTAATACAGGCAGGCTGTGAAATTCTGCTGCCTTCTCTGTTTCTTTCTAGGTGCTGATTTCTTGGTGCATATTTTGAAGGGTACAACCGCAAATAATTTGTTTCTGTTGTGCCCTGTCGTCAACTTTGACCCAAGTACCTATGTATTTATCCACCTCACATATTTCTCCCTGTCAACAAAAACATGTGCATGATGCATGTGAGTGGAAGAAAGGATTATGATTATTATTAGGATGACAAACTTTCTTGATTGTTTGGTTTTATGTTATTGAAATTTGCAGTCTTTAACTGGCATTTTCATAATACATTTTAACAGTAATGATACCACTGTTTCCTTTGCTGTCTCTGCATATTTTCTTCTTTCCTTGTCCTGTGTTTATGTCCTATAAAAGCACACACTGCCCCACATAAATCTGCTGGTTTTGTTCCAGAACCCTAGGTATGTGACCTTAAAATTAAGCACAGAAATAGTGTAACAAGCTAAAACTGAAGTTAGAGGAGGAGGGTTCCGGACTATTACAGAGCAATTCATATTGAATAGCCCTGGACCTGTGCTGACATATTAACAATAAAAAGGAATCATCTGTGGAAGCAAAGATGGTAAGTCACAGAGGGCACATATAAGTACAGCCTCAGAGCTATAAAAGCCAGACTGACATTTATCACTCTGTGCATATTGGAGCTGTCATGTTGGTCCTCAGATGATCGTGTTACTACCTTCAAGACATTTTTTTAGATGTGAAGCAAAGATTAGAGAGGGAATGAGAGAGAGGCTTGCTAATAAGTATTGGGTGAAAGCCACATAAAGGAATTAGCATTTATATTATTTATTGTCCCTTTTTCATCAACGATACCCCCCTTCTTTCTAATTTTTTCCTTCCCCTTGGATTTTTCTAACCTTACATTGAGAAGATCTTTGTACGTTAAACCTAGTTCAGCTTCAGAATGGATTAAAATCAGTTTGACTAAATACTATGTTCAGTGAACGACAAATTGTACAGCTTCACACGTTATTATTTGTGCTAAAAGCTATTATGTAAATATATTGGCTTATATAAGCTTAAATAGGATGACACAGGAATGCAGAGAGAGGGCATACATACAGATCTATTGAAATGATACTCTGTGAGCATATCCTCTAATAGAAAATTGCATATTCTCGCTCAGAAGGCAGAAAAGAACCATATGTCTATTTTAGTGGTTATGTCCTGAAATGATGCACTTATTCGTTTTATAATATTTTGAAATAAATACATATGGGACCGGTCAGATGTCAACAGTGGCACTGAAAGGAGTATGAATTAGTCACACTGGCACACAGGGCCCTGGAACAATGAACACTGCTCTGGAAGACCCTTGAATGCAAGCCTATTTGCCTCTTAATCCAAATGAATAATTAATGATAATTATCATGCTGCAGTTATTATCTGTGATAATAATATATCCGTAAGGTGAATAAATTCAATCTGCTACTATGCAGAAATGGCAACTCATAATATTCTTAAGAAATACAGATATAATTATCAGTATTAACGGTCAAGAAAAAAAAAGAGATTTTTATATAAAGAATTACAGCAAAAGGTCTAAAGTTTAGTGAGAATGAATTTGATTGCATTATGTTTATTGTTTAGCTGTCATTTCTATGGCACCGGTTGCAATCTTGTCACAGTTTATTTTCCTAAGACCCAATTAGTGAAAAGTGAAATGTGCATTTGTTCATTACAATCTATCCATAACTTTTCCATCAGCCCACTGTTAGAGAAGATCAGGCTCAGAGTCTTACAAGCGTCCATCTGCGAACAAGTCCATTTGTGTAGTTCACTAAGCTGGCAATTTTCCTCAGGTACAAAAACTTTAAAGTATTAAAGCAAAAATCAATAAAACCAAATAAAATATTAAAAGGTCAAATACATGTTTGAAGCTCGTACAAAACCAGCCATAACATTTATTTTTGAAAGCACCATAGGTGAGCTGTCAGCTAGGCAGAGTAGTAGGCAATCATATTTAATCCGATCTCCCTCATCGAGCTTGTTGTGACAAAGGAAAATGGGAGGGGGATGGGTGAATGGGAGCAAGAGGAAGCAACTACTCCCATTCTGTTTGAAATTGTTTTTACATCTCTTTATTTTGACTATTGAGATTCCAGTCATACAAATTAAAGACTTTAAAGTCTACTTAATTTGTATTAAATTAATGACTGAGAAAAAGCTTTGAAATTCAAAGTTCATGCAGACCTTTAACTCACACCAGGAAGGCTTGGTTTTTCCCTCCTTCTTTTCATCCTATGATTTGAAAACTGGTTTACTCAGGGGAATAGTAATGAGATGTAGAGTTTCTCACCTCTAGGTCATCGCTTCAAATCTGGCCCAGGTTGGTAGGAACCAAAATTCATTATCATCTACTTATGGTTCAGTGGCCTATGTGAAATGGGTTGATGGTCTTTCAGTCTAGTTTTCAGTGGGCTAGTGTCCACACAATAATAAACACTAATTAGCACCGGAATAGGGCTGAAAGTTGTATTCCCAGTCTAAAGTCCAGGGATTGTTGTGACAACCCCTCAAAAGTCTGGAACCTTCTGGGATTACCTTCCAAGAGGGGGGGTTAATTCTTATTTGATTGTCACTATGATTCATTCATTTTTAATTTTTTTCTGGAGAAATGGGAAAAGAAATTGCCTCTTTTTCACTCCCCTTTTCATCAGAAAACAACAGATTTCCCTCAAAGTGGATCCTGACAGGTGACAAGAATAATAACGTGTAAGAGTCAGTAAAAGGATGCATTATTAATCACCCTGGGTTTCATTTAGGCCGTCAGCTCAGTGGGTGAGCTCTGTAGAAGAAAGAGTGGAGATATTATCATTATTATTTACTTGTCCATTCAAGAGTCACGAACCAGGACATCATTGTATTAAGCAATGTGCAAACATAGAAGAGAGAGCTAGTCCCTGCCCTGAAGAGCATACAATTTAAACATAAAACAAGAAACAGTGTATAGTTACAGATAGATGTACATAGATGGAGGAATACTGAGAGACGATTATGCTATGCCTGCCAGCTTAGTGATTACTTTTAACAACAGCATGATATTTCTAGTAATAAAATGATAGAATATGTTGTCAAGCTTTTCTGTGGGCATCACAGAAAAGAGAGAAGTTCTGGAATGGAGAATTAGTAAAGGAGAAGTTGTATTTGCAGATGTTAAGGCAATCATGAAGGACAGCTTTGGCGAAAAATCTTATTTGAAAATGGAACAAGAGGGCAATCAGTCCTAACACTGGCTGTTCATTATAGTCCAATGATTAATGCAAAATTAAAACCAGTAAACTATGGAATGAGTGAAGAGTGTTAACAGGTTGTTATAACATACTGTGGCAAGCAAGGAAAGAGGCAAGAGGAAAAGGAAAGGAAATATTATGAAAGCACTGAGCTGGAAGAAGGTCTTTGCAATAGCAATCCAAGTGTGACACAGCAGTGTTCGTTAATGGTGGAAAAAACAGTGTTGCAGTAAGATAGATAGAAGGTGATGAAGGGCTTGCTCTATGTGTGTGTATGTATGTGTATGAAGGGAATAACTGAGTGGGAAGATGCAGAAAAATTCATCTCAAAAATGCCTTGTCAAAAGCCTCAGTAAACTTAGGCACACTCTGTATGAGACCCAACAATATAAATCTTATTAAAAAAATACATTTTTATAATATGCTTCAGTGGCAGGAAGGTGAAAATATGATCCAGTGATCCAGAAAGGTGTTATTGGAGAGTATTTGTCAGAGATAATTAAGGGCCTTGCTTAGCCTTTTTAACTTGCTAAGAAGTTAGGGACCCACAAGAAAGTAGAAATCCACAAATCTGACTTTCTTGTGGGGCAGCAGACAATTGTATGTAAGGAAAAGTCTGGGTAGCCACATAAAAGATGGTGGACTTGCCAAAGAGGACAAGAACAAGAATGTCTAGGAAGAGGTTTTTAGAGTGTCTGGCAAGAACTGTTTTCATAGAAGGCAGGGGGCAAAAAGCTGTGTTGGAGAGGGTATGGGTTGGAAAGGGAGGAGAAGAATTACTGATTCTTATCCTAAACAACTTATTTGATGAATTTAAATGAAATGAAGAAGGGAGTTAAGGCTGTACTTGGAGAGGAAAGAAAGGTCAAAGGTGACATTTTCTAAGACTAGGGCATCTAAAGCATATTGTACTGTGAGGGGAAAGTCAAAGTAGTGTATGAGGTTAAGGAGAAGAGTAAGAGAGAGGCTGTGTGTGGGAACAAAGGACGTTAGGAGCTGGAAGAGAGCAGGGTCACTGGGGCTTGTGGATGGGATTTGGAGGAGAGAGAAAATGAGAAATGTCAGTGTTTATAACAGAAAATAGTTCAGGATCTGTAAAAGGAGGAGGAAATTTGAGATGCATGCCAAGGTGAGGAAGGAAGGTCATGGTTTGTGCTGCTTATGCTTTCTTGGAAGAAGAACGAAGTTCTGGCAGACACAAAAGTAAAAGTGTGAGATTTAAGAAATGAGTTAAAAGTGGTAAAAAGTCATCTGGGACTGTGGGCCTAGCATTCAGTTAAGCTAGAGCTGCTTATTTGGGAAGGTATCAAAGAGGAAAAGATGAATTTGCAGTGGAGATTGACAGGGGAGATTGTATATGGTTCATGATAAAGAATGGATAATACATATGCTGGTGGTGAGTCAGGAAAAGGGAATGGCATAATGGAGATTGAAGTGGAAAAGAGGAGCCACAGGCAACCAAGGTGGAGGAAAGTAGCACAAAACATGTATGGGAGAAGGTCTATTGTTGGGCCTTCAGTAATGATTCAAATTTACAAAGCAAGAGCAGCCATCTTGCTTGGTGTTGTGCGAGAAGTGGGTTTTGATTCCGTAAGCTTCAAAATTCATTTGCCAGATCCTAGACAAAAGGTGGGTGAAGAAAGCTCGCTTGCCCTCTTCCTTTTCAGGTGATACAAACATACTACTACAGGACAAACAAATCCCTTGTTAATTCAGTTGCTGCACAGCCTCAGAGTACAACATAAACTGCACTGCTTTATTACTTCAGTTAGTCTGTATCACAAAGTTCATAGAAAATGTAAGCATTTTTATTTCCTTTCCTTGGAATTATTAAAATCTCTTTTACAGATGGTTATAAAATGTAACATGTAAGATCTATGAGGATAGCAGTTTTGGACTTTATCATTGGTTTCTGGAAATGCATAAT
Source organism: Streptopelia decaocto (assembly GCF_964273445.1). Classification (NCBI taxonomy): domain Eukaryota; kingdom Metazoa; phylum Chordata; class Aves; order Columbiformes; family Columbidae; genus Streptopelia; species Streptopelia decaocto. Next base: position 166,982,885 of record NC_138663.1, read on the forward strand.
AGATTCAGCCTTGGAATCTATATACATAAATTTTTTCGGTGTTAATCCTTTCCTCTTACATCCATTAAAGTGTTAACCTAGCTTCCAGGTAGATCTTGAAGATGTGTTTTCCCCTTATACAGGAGATATATATCTATATATTTCTATATATAGAGATATATATATATATATGTATGTATTATTTATTTATACTTAAAAGTACATTTTAGAACATTTGGGGTATGCTTTACACATGTTTTTTGTAATGAGAACTAAATCCTGGTCAATGCAAATGATGAAATAATAGTCTATGAGTCAGTCTTTGCATAATACCAAGTGAGAAGGAAACAATCAAGATTGATGTACCTATGGATGTAGTAGGCAGGTGTCAGTGGCTAATTTCAGTGATTAATTTCACTGCACTAAAACGGAGTGATGTCAGGAGTCCTATAGGGAATCAGGTTGAGTTCATCTCACTAAGTCTCCTTGGCAACTTTTCTAAATGGTTTTCAGGGGGACAGTATTTATCCACTGTATCACTGTCATGTTTTATTCAAGTTCACTATTGTGTCCAAACGAGTAATAAAAATTTAATTTTCACTGAAGTAACTAAGAAATAAATAGTTACTATAAGTAATCTTTTATTCTGATGTGTAAATATGGCATCCTAAGAGTCTTACATCCTAGCAGTCTTCCAGTCCTGGTAGGTTTTTTTATCGTCTCTACTGCTCCTATGCTATTTATTGATTTAGTGACAGACAGTTAAGAAGCAGTAGTGACATATTAATAGGTAAGAGCAGGATCTGTGCAGGAAAGAGAATCAAATCAAAGCCCTCTGAAGGAATAGCATCTGTCTGAATTCAGGGGTGATCTGCTCAACTGGGCTGCAGTTTAGCCAGTGGGCACGCTCATCAGCCCAATCAGCTACAGCACTGTGGTGCCTTCCTCCTGGATAGGACTGCAGGAAAGACCTGGACGTGGCATGTGTGTGAGATGGCTGTGGTGAGAGCATAGGTTGCAAGCAGGGAAAAAGAAATGGAAAGTTTGAACAAAGTGAAGCGGTACACGGAGGAATGTGGGAAGGAAGTAAGAGTTGTTCTTGGGGGAGCAGAGGTACGGGAAAATCTGCGGGAAACCAAGTTTAACAGTTGTATTGCATGTGAAAAAAAAATTGAAATGTTATTTGCTTCCTCTTGCCTTGAAGAACTTTTTGAATAGATCATTTTTAACTCTAGATACCTAGGCCCCAGTTTGGCAAACCACTTCAGCACATGCTTGACTTAGCAAATGAGTTGTATGTAATTCTTAATTGATCAGATGATCTAAGTGTGTCTCAAGGTATGTATAAGATTAAACATATGCATATATGCTCTGCTGATTTAGAGGCTAAACAATGTGAAGTGATCTGCCACGTGGAACCAAGAAAAGTGTGGGGTAGCCATAGATAACAGAATATGAAATATTAACTGTTTATACAAAGACTGCCTATGGGACCATATTATGATACAGGGATTACTTGCTACTAATATAAATAGTGAAGAAGAATAATAATGATGATAACTTTGATATACTGCATAGGAAGTCTGTAATATGCACATCCTTTTGCAGTTGCTCTTCTTGCGTATTTCTGGTTATTTCAATATACTGTTATTCTATTAGGCTTAAGACTAAATTACTAGGTCTGAAGTAATTCTGAAAGCTAAAAGGATGCAACTGCAAATACACAAATAAATAAATAAACAAATATTTACCAGACCAGTAACTTTTTGCAAGTTCATTGTTAATCCTTACTGGTTTTGTCAAATGCTTGTGCAGTTTTACAGTACCATTTATTATTATTGTTAACTCAAATTGCAGGAGCACACAATGCGTTGACTTGCATTTTTTTCATATGAGAAGACTAATCTAAATGAATCTTCCCCTCATACAAAGTTGTCATGACATCTTTCTGGCATGGCTTTTAATAGGCTGAGTCTAATACTAGGTAAGAGAGAAAGTCCTCTCCAGAAAAGGCCAGCAGCAATGCAGCTCTGATACAGATCATCACACTTCATGAGTCTTGTGCAGGGAAGCATATTTAAGTTTGCTTTTGACTCATTGTCTGGCATGTTTATAGCAACGTAGCCCCATGTGAATATATTCTATAGTCATCCTAGTTAACTGGGGCACTCTTGTGCTAGAACAACCTGGATTAAACAAAGTTGTGGATAGTACATATGTAATATACACATTATGAAGCTATAAGAAAATAGAATAATAGTGGAATGGAGAAAAGACAAGAAAGGTCAGTGGCATTGTTATCAATGTCAAGCAGCAACACTTGCTTCTGTGTGCTTGCACCTGCAGAGAAATTAAGTCATATAATCACCTAGGGAGGAACAACCCCAGACAGCAGTGCAGGTTAGGGGTGGACCTGCTGGAAAGCAGAATTGCAGAGAAGGACTTGTGAGTTCTGGTTGACAACAGGTTGACCACAAGTCAACAATGTGCCCTTGTGGCCAAGAAGGTAAATGCTGTCCTGGAGTGGACTAAGAAAATGTGACCAGCAGGTTGAGGGAGGTTCTCCTCCCTCCCTACTCTGCCCTGGTGAGGCCACATCTGGAATACTGCATCCAGATCTGGGGTCCCCAGCTTAAGAAGGGCAAGGAATTACTGGAAGTGGTGCAGAGAGCTACAGAGATGATTAGGGGTGTGGAGCGTCCTATGAGGAGAGACTGAGAGAGCTGGGTCTGCTCAGCCTGGAGAAGTGAAGGCTGAGAGGCGATCTCATCAGTGCTTATAAATATCTCAAGGGTGGGTGTTAAGAGGTTGGGACCAGGCTCTTTTGAGTGGTGCCCAGCTATAGGATGAGGGACAATGGGCACAGACTGAAGCACAGGAGGGTCCATCTGAATACGAGGAGAAACTTCTTTACTTTGAGGGTTCCAGAGAACTGGAACAGGCTGCCCAGAGAGGTTGTGGAGTCTCCTTCTCTGGAGACATTCAAAACCCGCCTGGACACATTCCTATGCAATCTGCTCTGCGTGAACCTGCTTTAGCAGGTGGCTTGAACTAGATGATCTCCAGAGGACCATTCCAACCCTAACCGTTCTGTGATTCTGTAATTCTATAGTCCATTAATGAATATTCAAGAATTCACTGTAATTTCCTTACAGTAGTAAATAAAACATTTTCATAAGGAAATGATGAAAACTTGTTTACTCAAAAGTGATTTAACAGCAATTGCTGCATAGTATTGAGAGAAAATATTGATATTATGTCTTCCAAAAGTATGCTTTTTACAATACTGTATTTACAGGAAGTAATAGTTTTCAAAAAGCCAAGTATTTGGATTTGTTGGTAGGATATTCTTCCAAAACATGACTGATGGAAATGTCTGTCCAAAAATACCAGTAATAATCCTGAATCCATTGCTCTGTTCGTTCCTAAGAAAAGATAAACAGCATCTTTCCTCGCAGATCTCAGTGTGTGTCCTCAGCAGATGAAATTCACCTGTGGGAAAGTGGAATGATCATGACTCTCCATTTACTTCTGTCCTCACTTCTGCTTCAAAAGGAATAATAGGTTAAAATGTAAACATTTGCATTCCTATGTACTTTTAAATGTTTTACAGCTGTTCACACCCCACTTTGTAAACTATTTTCTGAAATGCACAATGTCAACATATTTCTCTTGAGAAAAAGGACCTTTTTATTCATCATTTGTGTCTGCATCACAGTAAGTGCTGGTGTGATCATAGTAGAGAATGAAAGTATTCTTCTTTATCCACAGGTATCCATTATGCTAATCAGCCTGGCAAAGTCTCTCAGCTAGGACCTAAGGAAAATACTTTCTCTCTTAAGATGAGAGATTGATTCTATCTTTGTGACACATCTGTCCTTAGCATACACAGTAGCCAGTGGTTGACACTCTACTGTTGCATGGAGATACATCTCCAGCAAAGTAGGAATATGCTGCCTCTTCAATAAGACATTTTCAGTAACTTTGTAGTCTACATTTTGAAAATCGTGATATTTGCTGAGCATTGCATTATACTTTGGTGCTTAGATGAGCAGAACAGACAAATGTTTTCCTGTCTGATCCAGAATCACCTGTTCAAAAATCTAGGTATTTAAATGAATAAACAGCTAGTTTACATAAACCTTCTAAAGTCTGAAGTGCTTATCTCTTTGAAATGAACTGTTTTTGAATAAAGAACAAATTAGAAACTTTATTCCGTGGTGAATTACATACAGGTATCAAGAGGAGTCTGGGCAGAAGTAGTTTTAATAATTTTCATTCACTCCAATCAGTGAGGCCAACTGTGGTGCATTCACACAATTTTCAATGGTTACCTCTGAGGAGAGACTCTTCAGCAGCCACAGTGATTCCATACCTACTGCCCTTTTTATTTTGCTACTGACATCCAGCTTCCTTCCCTGAAACATTAGCATCAGCTGAACAATCCTCTTGATTTTAGGATTGGTCTGTGCACATCAAAATGAAAATGAGATAGACAAAATAACAGGGCCTAGAAAAGTATCAGTTACCTCAAAAATATTGAAATAAATTCAATTTTCTGGTCTCACAAGACCCCATTCTTGACTGTGCCTGCTGATCTGTGCTGTAATGTAAAAATACAGCAGTCTTTGTCGTGATTACAGCAGAACTCTGCACGCTGCATTTTAGCATTTTCAAAAGCAAATAAAACACACTTTTTGTTTGAATGTTGTCTATCTGTAAACAGAAACATTTGATGCTACATATTTTAAAACATGAGTTTGTGTTCATACCCATGTCATTGGTATAATTGATAATTAACAACTAAAATTAAAGGAGAGAGAGATGAATACCTGAAATGTTGTATAGCTATTTTTAAATTAATACTGGTGTAGGACTTAACAGTGCTTTTTCTTCCCTAGATACTTGCTTTCAAGGAGCCAGACTGCAAATCTGCAAACATTTAAAGAGAGGGAGGACAACTGACCCTACACTTCCACCAGTCTAGTTCCTTCCAGACCTTTAAAGACTCTGCCACCTTTACCAGACTCATCTCACATGGCTAACCATTGCAAACAAATTTATGCATTTTTCATACTCACAGGCTGGTGTCATAAAGGAAGCCCCTGAATTGTGAAGATAGAGCATTTTCCATTAGTTTTGTAATTTTCATAATCTGCTACTATTCCTCTGTCTAGTTTGTATTCTCTGACCTTTTGGTGACATTTCAACTTGCATAGATGAGTAAATGCACAAATATTATATTCTGGGTCATCTTTAAGTATGTACAGTATTGAATATAGACATGCTTCCTGGAAGGCTCAGAACAAATGAGCACCCATGATCCATTTGCATACTCAACATTTCATTTCTTCCAGCTAAATGCCAGTTCTGCAGTCCCAGCAGTTTTGCTGCTGAATATCTAGCAGATATGAATCCCTTAGTGGGAGAAACTGTGTACCTAGACAGAGAACATTTGCAAATGAAATACGTTTGTTAAATTATAGCATCAGCATAACATATATTTGAATACAGAAATTGGCTAGGAATATATGATTTAAAACTATTAACAATTGTCACAACTCAATGAGATAGTTCAGTGTTATAAAAAGTCTCTTTCAATAAAGAATAGACATAAATCTATCATATATTCTCAGAGTATGATTCATCTCACTTTATTAGCTTTCATAACGTAGACATTAAGTCTTGTGTGGGCTACATCTATAGGCAGTGAATTGAATATAGAGTTTGCTAGAGGGTGACCTGATCTTTCCTTAGGTAGTATCTTAGGTAAACAGGATAAATTACTAGATGCGGTTTCTCTCTGCTGATCGCTGATGGACATTATGATATTGGCTTACACTAGCCATCTGTTTTAGTGGTTCAAGTTAGAGGGAAAGAATCTCATCCTACACATGTTATGAATCTCAGTCATCTCAATTACTTTACCCAGGAAGCTTAATGGAAGTCAAGCTTTAAACTTCCACTAGTAGTTACACTCAATTCTTGGAGACTCAAACAAGATATGTGTACTTGATGATGAATTTAAACATTGCCAACAGTTTTGGTAAGCCTGTGTTGAATCATACGGCTCTTTAAAGAATATGGGTTTCTGATTGGGTGGATACATAATTTGCTTCAGTGTCTTGTGCTTATATGCTATGTGCTGATTACTGTCTGTTACAATGAACTATTTTCAGTTCCTTATACATTCATTAAATTCTAATAGTGGCCTGAAATCTTAAATTCTAGATGTCATCTTCAGGCTAAAATTCTTAGGTACTCCTCAGATAAAACTATTCAGTTCTTTCTGCAAGTGAAGTGGTTAGGGTAAGCAAACAATCACTAATATACATGTCTGTTATAAAATAAAAATTGATGGCCCATTCCTTTATAAGCTCCTACATTGCCATGGCTTTAGAACATGAATTCTGTGCAGCTCCACCAGGGAGAGGAGATGGGCAGAGTTCGGGTAATTGAAACCCACTTAACTAAGGGGTGAACTGACAGATGATGGTGTTAGCGAGATAAGGACACTGTAATCAGGAAATTATGAAAATGTGCAAAGACTGAGAGGGGACTGCATAGACCTCACAAAGAGTTGGGGTTAAAATAGACAATTTACCCAGACAATGGGACTGGAGCAAGAAGCTCAGGAGAGAAGATTTAATCCAAAGTGGATTTGCTAAAAACATAATAGAGTGCGAAGAAAAGACTGTCTGAGTAATTAAGATTGGGGAGCTAGAATTACCTACTGAAAGAGAATAGGATTGGAAAGAAGTGTTGGATTACAACTGTGATAGCCAGATGACATGACTACGGCTCACTGAGCAACAAGAAGAAGGTTGAGGAGTCAGAAGAAAGCAGCACAATATCTGGACAGAGATGAAAAAAGGGCCAAAGACAAGCTGTAACGAGCACACCTTTCCAAATATGTGAGCTGAATCCTCTTTTTCTCTGCCAGAAAATGTCTTCGAAACCATACACAGAAAAAGGCTCTGTGTACACTGACAGACTAGAAATTCACCTTACAAGTAGTGGACAACTCAGGGAGATCTGTCTTTCCGGCTGGTTAAAGAGAAAGTTAAAAGAACCTGAAGCCAGTCAAATTCAGATCCAAAGTACGATGTACATTTTTAATACTAAAAGTGAGAAATCATTATAATTTATTATGACATATGGCAAATTTTCTATTAGGGAGGAATCTTCAAGTAGAAATATCAGTATTTTCCAGGTTTCAAAAAGAAATGGTCAGACAAATTCATATGCCCTCTATTATCTAATGATTGTAGTGTTTCCTTCTGTTTTAATCTGTTAATGCCCTGTCCAGACCCCCATTTTAAATCGTATGGAAAAGAACAAGTTCCCAAAATTGTTCACCTGTTACCTAAATGTTTCAGTTGATCCTGATTGATCTTGGGACAAATGGCTATAAGGAAAAATTTTCAGAAAAAAGTCTACAACAATTTAATGAAGTTTCATCCACACAGGGAGTGGAAACATGACTTCTCAGTCATTAGTTGCAAACTAATTTTATTAACAGTCTAATAAAATTTCCGTACTAGTACTTCAAATCATCTGATATTTATTAGCAATATAAATACATATTGTACATTTATGTTCCATAAAATATGGAAAAAGAAATTGCTCAGGCTGAGTAGAAATGAACTGTACTGGTGAAAAAAACCTGCACTTTTTCTATATTTCATACTGCTTTCTTTGCAGTAAAAAACAATGTAAAGTTACTTTTATATTGTGCTTTATATTGTTATATGATTCTTTTTAACAGATGGGAGAATAAAATTGTAGAATAACTAAATAAATTGTTTTCGGTGATAGAACCAAAAAGAAAATCCTTATTTCACTTATTATTTTCAGCTCCAAATACTAGAGAGAAAGAATTTTATCTAACCTAACTGATGTATATATAAAGTATAAGATATTATGTGTAAGGGTTGAAGTGTATTCATGCATATATAAGTAGGTAAGAGTAACACGTGAAGGTTCTGATAAATCAAAGAGATTCTATACACCTAAGTTTAAGTCATAAAATATTCCAAAGGTACCTAACAAAACTGATTAAATCTCCTAACAGCTATTTTGTAAACACAGCATCCACATATAGAGGCCATTTATGTGCATTGATTAACTGATTTAAATCTACCACAGCAATTTCTATTTGTAGAGTTTTAATCTTCCAAAATTTCTAGTTTTCTTACTTGTTAAGGTAGTGTTCCCAAGTACACAACAAATGTAAGAATGAAATATAATCTCCAGACAATATGAACAAATGCTCTGGAGATTGTGAACGTTCCTGTTTTGCAAATTATTGTAAAAGAGAAGACTACTACATTTCTTTTAGAATCTAAATAGTCTGAGCTCATTTTCTGGAGTTACCTCTCTCCCCAGGGAATACAAAGGGAACAGAAGATATGTTTTATGTAAGTTTTTCAGGAGATTCCTAAGGCCTAATGAATTTGGGTCTAAATTCAACACTTTGCAGAAAAGTTTCCAGATCACCTATGGCAAAAGTTTGTTCATTCCCAAGATCAAGATTTCAGCCAGGTAAGAGATTTCTCTTACTCCCCTTCTATCCAGTTTCCCATGACCTACATGGAGTAAAAAGCTAAGTTCCTCTTTTTCTGACTGAAGCATATATTATAACCTATACAACAACACTTGTTTTCAGTAGGCTTTTCCTCTGGGTTCATTGTAATTCCCACCAATGTCAGCAGGAGTGATGTGAACATATGGTTAGAGAAGGCCTGAGAGAGGGCAGCTATTCTCATGCCAAGTGTACAAGATTTTGCACCACATTTCAAGCGTTTTGTGGATTGGGTGCTGCCAGAAATGCTGTACGAACAGCATTGTTTGCAGTATTTTGACATTGCATGGAGACAACCTGAAAACACAGGCAAGCAATTCAGCATTGCTGAAGGGTGAAACTTCAGAGGCTGAACAAGTTTTCAGCAGAAGGATGAGCTTTAACTGAACTAATTTTCTCATCATCTGACAGGCTGCTTGGACACATGATTACTTCATTTGTCCGTAGAAATCAGAATGTCTCTTTCTATTAAGGTCTATTCATATCAACAAGAGGTGACTAACTTTTGTCAAAATAAGAACTGCGAATCTCCAGACTGAAGGCTGCAGTTTGTGAAAGGTCCTGGAGGCCTCCTCATTTCACTTTTCTTGAAAGACAAACTACTTATGTTTTTTTCTTCCCCAGCAGTACGTTCCCTTTAGTGGAGTTCTTTTTAGGTGAAGACAAATATCCCATATACTTTGAAATCAGAAGTTGCTTGTTATAGCTCTGCAACCTCTCTGTTGGGCCATCAAGTAACTGTTTTTTTGAGACTGACTGAAAGTTCTGCAGGATTTTTAAATTTGCAGGATCTAACATACGTTCTGTAGTGCTGGAGCCTTTTAGTTCTTAAACACAGGAAGTTTTAAGGAACACTTTAAATAGCCGGCAAGAGATAGCTGGGACAATTGCTGTCTCTACTATGGGCCCATTACTAAACTGGGGAAACCCAGACCTATCATTCAGGCAGCAAATCACTGAGATAAAAGGAAAAAAATCTTGCTGTGAAGGAGGAATATAAGGGGTAAGTGAAGAATATATTTTAGCATTCAGACATTTACCCATAGATGTCAGTTCACATCTACCTAAACCAAACTGTTGCAGTCTTTGTGGTTTATCCATTAAAGATTACCTCTTGAAATCTGAATACCATTCTCATTTGGGGTAACATGGGGTTTGTCCTTAAAGTCAAAGTCCTTTGAAAAGTTTGTTCAAAGTAATGGTTAATCCAAGTATGAATGCAATGCAGATACATAAGAACTGAATTTTCTGGTCAACAGTGCAAGCCTCCACAAATTAAAATAAGTACTGTTTTCTTGAGGGATTGTGAAGGAATTCTCTATGCCAAATATTTGATCTGTTCTGCTCTCTTGCAAGATATATACTCTACATAAAACACTATGAAATGGGGCCTGCTTGTCCAGATGAATGCATTATTCCAGCGTGTGGAGAAAGGCTGATCTAGAGGCAAATTACTGAGTGTAATTTATTCTATATCCTTGCTGGAATAACGCACTCCCGAGCCTCCTCAGATGTGTAGTCAATAGGGAACTGTCTGGCTACATGAGGTTTCTTAATACATCTTTCAGCTAAATCAGAGATTCAAATGCAAAATCCAGCACTCAGGGAGATAATCTGAATCTGTGATGCTCCCTGGAGAACTGGAGGTCTATAAATCAATGAATGGATTACAATGCAATGTAAATTCAGTATTTCCAACTCTGGGAGAAATGATGATACTCCAATATTTTTCAAGCTTCACGTATATCCCTCAGTAAAACAGTAACACCTCTCAGCATTTATCAAGCTTGTAATGTACTTTGGGAGAAAGTTTACGTGTTGGTTCTATTTAAAACCATAGTTTTAATGTATTTTAGTGTATTTTTATGTATTTTAATGTGTTTATGTTTTTATGTCTTCATATTGGGAACTGTCACCTTAGTCTTAAATGCTTACAGTCATGTGCTGAGCAATGGTATGCAGGTTTATTTTTTTTATCTGTTACAATTAAGTCATTTTTAAAGACTTGTTCTAGACTTGGTGAGAAAGGGACTGCTTGGTCTATCCTGAAAATATAGCAGAGGGTCACAGGGCTGAAGATAACTGCAGACAGTTCAAGTGACCAGTTGCAGAAAAGAGCTGCTGAGGTAAGGAACAGAAACTATTCAGTTGCAGTCTAAGGATGATGAAGGGGTGCTCTATTCATTCAATACTTTAAAAAAAATCCTGTAAATGTTATGTAATTTGAAATCTGATATTGTCCTCATGTGAGCTAAGTAAGGTTGTACAAACTAGGTTGAATTAGAAGGGAGGTCGTCTCAGCCTCAGGTAAACTGCTGAGATGCAGTAGTTGATCTTTCTTCTCATATTTCTCCCCTGCTTTTTTAGTGCCAAAGCAGTGTGATAGTTTCAGCTATCATATTTGTACTTGTCAAATCAACCCTTTTACTTCAAACTTGTCTCATTCCTTCCAAAGATGTTTTTTAGGCTTTTTTTTTTTTGTCATTTCCAGACTCAGAAGCAGCACAGAGGAGTCCTTCGACTGCCCTTCATCACCATATGAAAGAGGACAGAAAGCATGTGTCTACCTTACTGATTGGCGTGATGCACAGAAAGAAGGACCAGGGCTCAATTTTGCTGCGATGTGCCATGGTTCTTGGATCACAGAGCTATACTGTCTCTTCTTGGTGATGAAGCTCACAGTAGCTGCAAGAGTAGGCATGCATCATGCAAGTGTAGAGACAACTGTTGTAGGACCTTACACCCACATTACAAAGAGGTTGTATAGGCCCTCCTAGTGCACTGCTTTATCCGTGGTTCCACCAGGAAAGCAACCAAGTCACACAAATTCATGGTACGTGTCTGTGTTTACTGTGTGACTGCAAATACAGATGCTACATTTCAAAGACTCTGAGCAATATGATTTCAGAAGATGTTTTTTAAAAGGGGAAGTGATTGTCATTGTGAAGTTTGTAACTGACACATGTATGTGATAAAAAGCTCAAAGATGAAATAAGTTCACTTTTGTATTATACCACCGATGGCATTAACTTACAGACCAAGTTTTTGTCTCAGATACTCCAAAGCAGCCCTAGCTGATTACAATGTGTGCACACAGTCTCGGATGTAGCCTCTAGCTATTTAATTTTCTAGGAGCTGTTTTTTGTTTTGTTCCATTTTATTATTGGAGGCAGTGAATCGAATTCTGACCTGGGCTCTACACTAATGTCTTTGGGCTGTGACACTGGAGCAAAGAAAGAGTTACAAGAAAACGGAATTTAAAAGATAGTGTGTTCAGTGCACTGATTCTCTCCGGTTATGTATTCAGCCTGGAATCAATGAAAAAGACAGAAATTCTCAACATGAGTATAAAGATGTCAGAATAAGTTCCTTAATCTTGATGTAGTTTAAATATTACTTCTGGCTAAGCATTACATCTGAACCAAACACTTGATTTGAGTTTACAGACAAGAATTTGTTCCTGAGCTGATTCATGTCAGTTTTATACTCGTAAACATCTTTTGATTTCAGTGGTTTTAATTCATATTTTCAATAACTCAATGGGAACAGAATATGGAGTAGAATCTTAAAATGTGTTTCAGAACAGCTAAATGAACTTCCTTGGTACATGAAAAAAATTGCTATTGTCAATCTGAGAGACAAAAAATGAAACCAGTCAGGATACAGTAGGTGTCTTCACTAAAACTAATACAGAGATGAAATACACAGCTCCCTGAATAAGATAATTTCCTTGAAAGAATCAGTATTATACAGTACATGAAGGCTGTTATTGCATCGCTGTTTCCACATAAGATAGGGTGTATAAGGTAAGTATTGCATACAAGGGTCAAGACACTAAACTAATTTTACTAAGATCCTTTTATGTTAAATCAGAGAAGAGGATGGACTTGAAAAAGAAGGTTCAAATGATATATTCCCAATAATTTTTCTCTCAAATCTTACCTGAGCTTAAGAGAAAGGAAGAAATAAAGACTTGAAGGTTGATGGAAGGTTAAAATATTCACAAAACAAACTTGATTTATTCAAGATTTTTTAAGTTCTAAGGAACGTGCTTAATGGGAACTGAAAGACCTAAAAAGAAACCTTATTGTGCTGCACAGCAAAGTGATGTGGAAAAAAAATACCCTCCATATTTCTTCAGCCTCTAGCTTAGCTCTCACTGTGGGGAATCTTGCTGTGAAGAGATTAATCACTGCTGCTTAATAGTATCTCTGCTGGTTGCTTCAGGATAGCAACTAGCTACACAATGCAGCATATGCATTCTTTGAGTGTGGCACCTAGAGAACTGTGAATGGGCCAAAGGGATTTTGAACTTACCATGGTGCACAACTGACCAGCAGATGCTGGGAGAATGTTTGTTGGCTCTCCAGAGGTCACAGAATCCAGAGGAAGATGAAATAGTCTCCTTTGTCCCCTCCCCCTGCTTTTGTTTTGTGGAGAAAGGAACAGCTCCCTGGAAATCTCGCTAGCTACCAGGCTACTTCCAGAAATAAGTCTCAAAGATTTTCCATTTTCTGGAGGTAGCCCTTACACTGAAACTTCATTAGGGATTTTGACTTCTCATCTTGATTTCCCCTGACATTTATAGCACTTTATTTCCTTAAGAGCAGAATGGACATTTACTTTGATTCAGTAATTACTGATTGTTGGTTACATCCCATTCCTTATCAATTCTGTTTAGCTCTCCTTCTTACTAGTAGCACAATGTCTCTAGTTCCTTTCACTCCTTATTTGGCTAAACTCTTCAGACTATTTTCCTTTCCCTCTTGATCTCCTCCATTTGCAAATCTACCTATTTTGGTGTCATCACCTCTAGTTGCTCAGTTTGCAGTGAAGAAAAGTCCAACAAAGAAGTCTTAACAAACTAAGTCATGTATAAGATATCAAACAGGGAAACTGATACAAGGAAGACTACTCAGCCACAGACACAAAGGGAGGTTTCTAGGATGGCAAAAGCAACCCTCGTTTGAGTGCCTTCTCTTATTGCATGGAAACTTCAACAGCTTTACCTGAATGCTCTTCAGAGACAGTGGTTCAAAGGTTCTGCCTTTAAAGGGATTGCACTTTTTTCCTTTGGCAAGAAAAATGGACAGTTTTACTTAAGATAAATGCTTTTCAAAGATACTTTCACAGAAGCTTTCATCTCCTTTTGTCTTTGTTTCCAATTTTCCTGAAAATAACTGCAGTGACAGAAGTGCAAAGTCTTTTTGATCATTTCAGTGGTAGTGATGACACAGCTTTGTGAACTGCAAGGCGTGTTGTCTGAAAAAGCTATCTTCTACCAGGAGCAAAGGAGGAAATGGGGCAGAGCGACTGGCAGACTTTCCCTCATACCAGTCACCTGCCACAGATCCTTCTCCAGGAGGTCAGTAGAAGATTGATAAACTGCTGCCTTTGGGGACTTCCCCCATGGAAAGAATGGCTGTTGCATAGGCAACAGAAGTACTTACAGCAAAACAGTTGTTTAAATTCACAGTGAAACTGAATCAGAGGAAAGTCTGCTGGGTTTTGATCAGTAGTAAAGATGAACTGGTATCTCCAACTGCTTTTTTCAGCAAAACAGAATGGGAAGAGGATAGAGCAACATACGCTTAAGCCAACTTGAGATTCAGCTCACAAGTCACTGAAAACAGAAAACAATTAAATGTAGCTGTGTATATGTCATCCAGGTGTTTCACCTACTGTTATACTCACTGGGGGTTCAAAAGAGTTGCCTAAAAATGAATGTACACTTCTCCACAAGACCTTCTAGAGTGCCCTGCACCTAGCTGCTGTGTCCAGGGGCATGGGTTTTCCATAGGTCCTGTGCAGTATCTGCCAGCCTGCTCTGGAAGTCTGAGATGCATTAGAGCATCTCAGATGAAGCTAGAAACAGTGGCCAACATAACATAACAGTGGCCAACAGTGGCTAGAAACAGCTGGGCCAACATAAACAAAAGCATGATCCTTGCTCCAAACAGCCGACAGTCAGAGCACAAGACAAGGCACAGTGGTGGAGATGCACAGGGTATATAGAAGGTATGTGGAGAAAAAAGAAGGCAAGTGAAGCCTGGTGATCTAATAATCGCATAAGAGAGATTTGTTGCCAGAGAAAACTTTAGGAGATTGGAGATTCGCTTTTGCAGGAGTGGGGGACCTTCTAAGCAGCAACAGGGAAAACTTGTGAAGGTGTTAGCCTGAGAATTCACCTCAACATCTGGTATTCCCTGTGAGGGATCTTCTTGGTGAAAAGAAGAAGCTCTAAAGTTGATTGGACTGGCAAAATGATCCTATGGAATAAGTCATTTGCGGTCAAAATGCAAGATAAGTATGCTGTCTGCAACTAGTATGTGAGCGGAGAAATGTTACATTTGTCAAGGACAGAGATTTAAAAAATGGGAATAATTTAGATATGAAGTGACAAAAGATTTCATTGTTTAAGTGGGCAGGAAAGGCCTTATCTTCTGCTGCTTAAAAATAAAATCTCAATTGTACTAGTTTAGATGACAGTACCCAGGCAGAGATCCAAGTTGAAGACTTGTTTGTGGGCTTGAACAGTAAGTAGGATGATGGTGTTTTCCACAGCAATCAAGTAAGAAAGTAGCAAGGAAGGTGTGGGAGAAGAAAGATTAGAGAAAAATGCAAATAATCACTTTACCTGTCTATTCAATTAACATCTAGGCCTACTTTGTATCTTCCTGAAGCCTCAGTGTGGCATTCAGTAGATGACAAACATTTAAAATGAGGGACCCGCTAACACTTATGCAGGTAGAAATTTCAAATATTCTGGTATGTATTTCTTCACTATAAATAACTTTCTGCAATTTCAGTGTCCTAATTTTGTGTTCAAGGTAAAAGAAAGAAAAAAAAAAAAACAAGAAATGCTTCAACAAAAAGTTATACTTTTTGGATTAATGTGTAGGTATTTGAGAGATTAAAGTACCCTACTGAAACACAGGCAGAGATGCAAAAGTTACAATCTCTTTTTTCAAATATCATCTTAGAATACATATATATTTAGTTCAGTGACTACTTTTTTTTTTGTATTAAAGTTGGATATTCAATTACATTACTACAAATTAGTTTTGCTACTCTAAAATCCTTATGCAGTATTTATTCTATTCCTAATTAAAAGGCTTTGGAGATGCTAATTTTGTTGGTGTTCAAGTAAATGACATGAGGGAGATGTGCTTGGTCTTTCTTGGCTGTTCATAGGTTAGAGCACAATTTGTGTCATTTTGATTTTGTTATATTTAATAAAGGATGAACTCAGAGGAAACGTTATTGTTTATGGCTTGTATATTTTAACCATGTATATGCAAAATAGTGTTTCACTTTTCTGGTACACAGCTGCTTGATTAAAAGAAACAAGTTACAGTGGTGACTGTAGACACTTTACCTTGTAAATTGTGTTTTAGAATAACTGCAACAAACAACATGTTTACAGCTAAGAGATACTTACAAAAAAACCTGAAACTTTGATCATGGAGGATTTTAATTTCACAGATACTTACTGGGATAACAAGTATGCAAAACCTGTAAGGTGGGAAGCATGTTTCCAGAGGCAATGCATAATTGCTTACTTACTGAAGTCAGTTTATTGACTGAACTCCATGATCAGAGGCTCTTGGCACCCAGAGCTAGGAAATTAGCCCATCTTCATAAATAGAGCAGACCTGATCTAGGGATCACAAATTCACAATATAGAAAAGAAGATGAAGCAACACAATTAGTTTTGGCTCAGTGGAAGTTTTGTAAAAATGAAAATATTGTAAGGTATTTTGATGGATATAACCATATAAATTAGGGATGTTTTTCTGGAAGATAAACAGCTTTTCATTATATGCCACAATATGAATTACTTGCACCTTCACTTCAAGTGGAAGGAATAGCTTGTGGTAACATAAACAGCTGAATGATCTTGATGGAAACGATGCAAGAACTTATGACTGTGTGGGAAATCTGGTGCAGAAAAAATGGGAATTATTTAAGAAACAGTTGGACATGCTGCAGTTACAATTCATTCAGCCTAAGTCTCAACAGGGGCAATGTAACTGAGACAATATGCTTAACCAGTGTGACAATAACAACATTTTTAAATGTCTGCTTTGGGAAGGGGGGAGATTGTTATTTACAATTTTAAAAAATTGCAGAAGTTAAAATATAATTAGAAGATCAAGAAGAGATATTGTCTAGCAGATTAAACAAAATATTTCAAGAATAAATAAAAGGCTTCCTCACAGATGGCATGTTTGCAGCAGGCAGCAAATGAAATGGCCACTAAAAAGTGGTAGTTGAGATTATAAGGCATAAAGGAATTAATGTGATTTGTCAGGAAATAGTACATTCCTTCTACTTTTACAGTCTTTCACAAATAGAGTACAGGGAAGAGTTGTCCTAAGATCTGTTTCTGGGTCTTGTTTGGTTTGGATAAGCTTGTCATTGATTTCTGAGTTGCTGCTTGTGGATTAAACCAAGTGAAGGTTGGCCTTCAGGATTGGCTATAATGCCTATAAATGGCTGCATGGAGAAATATGGGAAGGGAGCTTCGTAGCAGTGTGGCCACCACAGCTTTACATGGTGAGGGAGCAGGTCTTGCTTCTGGGGAGGGTCTGCAGCTCCTTTAGCTTTTTGATAGAAGTTTATGCTTTAAAAATGTACTTCTAAGAGCACAGAATTTGACCACACACCTTCATCGTTATGTAAGAATCAAGGCTTTGCATTATTTATATTATATTTTTGAATCACATTCTTGATAATAATTGCATGAAATAGCAGATATGAAAAATAATGCTTTGAATACAGTGTCAGAAGATCTTTCTTGCCCAAAAAGTCCTTTTGCTAGCAATGGTATCACTGACTAATGGCACATTATGAAGGAAGTTCCCTTAATGGTGTTCCGTGTCACCAGGAACAATGTGGCACCACAGCTCTGTGGTTGCAAAGGTAACAAACCAGAAAGTGCAGAAATATATACTGTAATTATTACCTAGTAAATGTATACACCTGTTGGTAGTGATCAGACTTATGGACAGCATGGGTGTCTGGCAAGCTGTTTTGCAGGAGGCAGTCCTTCCTTTACATATTCACTTTTCAGCTTCAATTTTTTTTGTCTCGGTCATATTTTATTTTAGCTGCAGATATGTATATTAGGAGTATGAATCCCTTAATAGCCTGGCAATTCAGATGTAGGTGAAAATTGCACTTGAAATAGAAGTTCCTTAGTTTTCCTCTGAAACTTCCTTATAATTTCCTGTACTAGGATATTGTTATCTGTAGAACGTATTTGGGTTTCCCTGAAGCACTGATCTTTATTCTGTATAGGAAGATTACATCTTAATACATATACCTCTCATGCCACATATATACAGGCAAAAAATAAGACTTTCTAGTATAAGATAACAAGCTTACATCTGCATTCCCAACTGAGAGACTGGGACAACAAGCAGGAATAATTCAATCAAAAGTACTCCAATATGCAGTCAGCGTCAAACTATCAAGTCAAAGACTGTGGCGCAGTCAGTGAAAGAGAACGTGAGAGCAAGTTGGATAAAACAGCGCTTACAGCTCTGTGTGACGCAGGCTAGAATTAATGCAGAGAGGTGAACTGAATTCTGATCCTCCCTGTTTATAGAGCTCTGGGAATTCATATAATAGTATAGGCCAAAATTCAGTTACATATAGTAGAACTTCTTCATGCCCAACAAAAAAAATTGTAATGTCAGTGAAATGTTGCTGTATATAAAGGCAAGTGATAAATCTATTGCTTTTTCATTTATTTCTCCATCCTTAAGGACTACTTTTGGAAATGTAAGTAATTAGTTACTCTTTATTAATCTGTGTCTAATCTTTACTTATCTAGTAGTACTGAAAAAAAATAATGACACAAAAACATTTCAACTGAAATACAGTGAATTGATCATCTGGATTCATTAAAATTACTCATGTATTCTGTGGGTGTGGTTATGCGAGAAATCAAAGTTAGTCATCATAACTGTTCCTGCCACAATCTTAAAATCAGTAAAGAGCACGGAGTATCCATAAGGGGCAAGTTTTCAAGCAATCTCACCCCCATTTTCGCTTCAGAACTGAGGCTCATCATTGACCTTTTCCTTTTTTTTTACCCAGCAACATTTTTGTTCATTATTACAAACTTTACTATGACATGGTGTTACTATATTCTAGGCATGAGGAAACACACCTCTCAGATAAGATATAAGACTGCAGATTTGCATGTCCAGAAACCTTCGCTGGTACTTAAAAAACAACAACAAACAAAACAACCCAAACCAATAGGAAAAAACCTCCTAGGAAGGCTAGGCAAAATGGAGAATGCTGTTCTGTTGATAAAATAAACAATATTTAGGCTGACAATTTTTTGATTTTTACTGAAAAGGTGACCTCACAAGGTCTGTAGTTGATTCTTTTTAATTCAATCCACTGGGATCCCTGGACAAATTTCTGTTCCCCTTATGTGCTCAGCTTCTTTTGTGGAAGGGGTAAAGCAGAGGGATAGGGTATTTTGAGAGGAGTTCACCTTGTAAACCTCAGGTATGTGAAAGAGTGGGAATCATAAAGGAACTGAATATTGGTTCCATAAAGCAGAACATACAAACAGAAATTCTCTAAGCTGGGCTAAAAGTGTGCTGGTCTTCAGCTTGGAGATGAACCAGGTTTCTTTTTTCTTTCTGCGTAAAATTGAAATTTTCTGCAAATATACAGTTTTTACAGTTTATTAACGAAACCAAACCAAACCAAACCAAAACACAACTTCCAGTTTAGCTTTACATTTGCACACTTTAGCCTTTGAAAAAAGTCTCTAACTTCTTCAACATGCCTATAATGGTTATGTCTGAATGCTGTGAGAGTGGTCAGTACAGTCTTACCCAGGACCAACCCACTTTACTTAGAGATCCAAGAGTAGCTCTGTTCTTGGGTTTTATCTTAGCAATAGTGGGATAATTTAGTGACAAATCTTTGTAACAATAGCAAAAAACAGTATTGTGAAAAACATTTTACTCCAATAATAGTTAGCAGAATAGAATATCTATTCACTATTGTATATAAAGCTGTCTCCTAAGGTATTTTTGTTTCTAACAAAGGAATAAGGTGTGTGCCTTCTATTCGATTCCTCTCATGACAGTAAGGCCATGTTAAGGGCAAAAAGGAAACCATCCTGCTGGCTCAGCCTGCTGGAAGGCCACTACTGAGTCTGGGGAAATTGCTTGCTATCAAGAAAAAGGATGTACTAGACCCTGACAAAGAGAGAGGAAGACAAGTATACATACACATAAGCAAATCTGACAATAGAGCAGAGCTATGTTAAAAGCATGAGGCCAGCAAGGCACAGTGATTTCATTCAGCTGGAAATCATGTCTGTTCCAATATGTATCCACTGCAGCAAACGTGGCTTAGTAAAACTTTTATTCAGTAAGGAAATCTTCATAAATACAGGTCTTCTGCATTTTACTTGAACTGCCACATAAGTGTGCATTGTTGAAACATAACTTTAAATAGCTTATGAAGACATCCCTGTGAGTTCAAAATTACTGTACTTGCAGAAAAAGCAACAATATCCATCTGTAAATCCTTTAATCATAAGCATTAAAGAATAGTTCTTCAGAGAATCACAGGCTGCTGACTAAAGTTTACATTTTCTTGAGTTGCTTTTGGTGCTGCTAGCTATTTTTCTCTTACACATGATGCTGATATAAAGTGACACTTGCACCTGTTGTCACCATATTATGGTAATTAGCATAGTGCCCTAAGTAGTAGCAGGGCCATCACATCCAAACATAAGCCATTAACATATTGCAGCTGTCATCAGTAGGGAAAGCTAATGGAGTTAGTGGATTTGCACACCACTGCATACCTTGGCTCAGCTAGCGTAACTCCCCATATTGGGGTCATTGGGGATAGGAAAAAAGAAATGTGGGATGTAGCAAGTCAGGAGTGAAAGAATACATTTTACTGCAGGTTTACTTTCATGTATTATGCATGTCCTTCAAGGTCACTGCATGATCATTTATAAGATTTTAATGAGATATCAAAGAGGAAAGAATGGAATGTAATTAATGTGATCATACAGAGAAGATACAGGTATAAAATAGCATGCATGAGACAGTCAACAAAAAGTGGTAGCAAGGAAGAAAAAAAAAGGACTCTGGACAGATTTCAGCCTATGAAACAATAATATTTTCTACCACACTTTCAGACACTAAACATGCCACCAAGCAGTTTTCCCCAGCTAAGAGCAAAATAATGGAGGGAATTACAGAAAATGCATTCCGTTGCTTATCTTTGAATATGGGCTACCTAGGAGGTCTGTGGGAAGACACTTGGGGGTTCTGCTGCACAACAAGCTCAGTATGAGTGACCAGTGTGCTGCTGCAACAAAGAAGGCCAACAAGATGATGGACTGCATCAAAAAGGGCATCACCAGCAGAGACAAGGTCATTATCCCACTCTACTCAGCACTTTGACAGGCCACACCTGGAATACTGTGTTCAGTTTTGGTCCCCGCTACACAAAAAAGATGTGGACAGGCTGGAGAGGATTCAGAGAAGGGCCACAAAGGTGATCAAAGGGCTGAGAAGCTGCTGTATGAGGAAAGACAGAAAGAACTGGGCTTATTCATCCTTAAGAAGGCTTAGGGGTGACCTCACCACCGTGTTCCAGTATTTAAAGGGTGGCTACAAAGAAGATGGAGACTCCCTTTTTACAAGGTGTCACATAGAAAAGACAAGGGGTAATGGGTGCAAATTACTCCTGAGAAGATTCCAGTTGGACACAAGAGGGAAATTTTTCACAATGTGAACAATCAGCCATTGGAATAATCTCCCCAGGCAAGTGGTGGATTCCCCAACATCGGACACTTTAAAGATTCATCTGCACAAGGTGCTAACCCATCTTGTCTAGACTGTGCTTTTGCCAAGAAAAGTTGGACCAGATGATCCTTGAGGTCCCTTTCAAGACAGTATTCTGTGATCCTATGATTGTATGATTCTGTGAAAATGGGTGACTTGCACCTACTAGTATGCTAGTCCTATGGTAACGTGATGTTCGTGGGCATTATATATTTTATTGTTTTAATTCCTCTTGCTGACAGTCTCTGACCAGTCTGGACTAGACTGAAAATTCAGGATGTATCAAGGACCATATTTTTTGGTACTTTTCTAGAGCCTTTTCTTTATGTAGGTGCCTGAGAAGGTGCAGAGACTTAACAGACCCCTCAGTGGGAAGAGTTCCTTAGGGGCTTTTCCTAAGATTACTAGTTGTCCCCAGCCTGCTCCAGTTTTTACCTTCTTCTTGCCACACAGGCACTTCTATATAAACGCTCATTTCTACATATTACATATGCAGCTTTTTTTTTTTTTTTTTTGGTGGGAGGGAGGACTGCAAATCAGGTTGGCAGTGACTGGACTCAGTGCCCCCAGCACAGCCAAGTGTGCGGATGGTCCCCACTGTCTGTGCTGGGCTAATGCTGGCATTTCTACATAGGAGCCATCATAAATACTGATGGAGGAGAGACCAGCAGCACAAAAGGCAACCCCACCCAGGTAACTGAAGTAGAGACTAACCCTGTCTTACAAACTCTTCTCACTTTGGCCTTTGGTAAACCACACAACCCAACATTTTCAGATGTACTTAAGTAGTTACACACTTAAATCTTTAAGTGGAAACAGATACCCATGCTGGAAATACTTGCCTTATACCATCAAGAACTCTATTAACCCTTCTGTGTTTTCTTAAATATTTTACGCTTTGCCCTTTTTAGGAGGGTCTTTGGAAAACAGATTTATCAAAATCCCATTTTAAGCCTGAAATGATTCCAGGTACTCTCTCAGGGTTTGTGCTGTCAGCAGGACATGGAGCCCTAAGTATGACCTTTGTTGTTGAATTCGTGTCCCCAAGCTCTGAATGCTCCATTGGAAACTCTGAACATCTTCCATTCATTTTACTAGTGTTCACAATATAAGCCATTTGAAAAGACAAATGTTCATAAAAATCTTCATTGCATGTTAATTCTTCTTCATTTTTTAAAGCAGTAGATCTTTTGACTTACAACTTTTTTCATTTATTTTTAAACACCTTTTGTAGTGTTTTGAAAACAATTTAAAATAAATTCTTATTCTCCCAGACTAAAGTAACTTAAGTTTCTCACTCATTCTCCCAAAATAATTACAAAACTAGAAAAAATACTTTAACATTTAAAAAGAAATGAGAAAGTGAGTTCAAAAAGAAAAAAAAGAGTTTTATCAACACAAGGTCATTTCAGGGATTTACCAATATGTATGCATGTTTGCTAAGATATTTCTATTTAACCAAACCATTTTTTAGTGATTCCTACACCTCACTGAACTTTCAAGTAAATGCATATATATGGAGGGTTGCCTGTTATTTAGTGGGAGTGTGTGCTTTTTTTAAACTGTTTTATTTGCAAGGTATGCATCTGTCCAAGCTGACCTTCTAAGATGTTTGTTCTGGGAAGAAGACCTATGGATATAACTGGAGAATGTCACAAAGAATTGTAAGCAATGAGCAGGAGCTCCTCTTTGGGATTCTAGGGAAAAATGATGAAGAGAGCAAAAACTAGGTATTTCTCCTTCATGTAGCTTCTTTGTTTTGGTCTTTTTCTTCTTCACTTGATTTTCTGCTTCTCTTCTTTTTTTTTTTTTCCTTAGTGTTTTTCTTTCTCACCCCAGCTCTGCTACCTGTTCTGAAATTAGGCCTAATCTTTCTTTCTGTCTCCACCACTTAATATATTGCCACTGAAATATCTGTCCAGATCCACGACCTCACTAGAGGTCGTGGCATGTGAGTGGCATCTCATTCCTTACTGAAGGAACTATTTGCATATGTGGAAGGCCATTTCAGGCCACGACAATGTCCACATAATAATGCTTACAGAGAGATGCTTTGGAAAACTCATTTCACACAAGACAGATATATAGTGTGGTTCTCAAAGTAAAATGTACTTATCCAGCAGCAGTTGGTAGTTCCAGCAGCTCCCTAATCTGTGACTCCCTCCAGCGGTTGGTTTACCATAGTTTACAAAACCATGTTTACAAACACGTTTTTTTCCATGAAGCTGGCTATGGTAGGGGCTAGGCGAAAAATGTTGCCAGGAAAACTTCAATGGATGTAGGAGACAAATAAAAGCAAAACCCCTCATTTTTAATATCTGTTGTCACAGAGAACCAGGACTGAGAACCTCTGTCATGATGCTTCAGTGAGCACAACCCCTCAGCCAGACTGACATCCTTCTGCTGCTGACAAAATCTCTTGTTGCCCTGCATGAGGACATGCCCCATGTCCTAGTTTCACAGTTACCTTGCTTTTTTTTTCTACAGAAGGTGTTCATGTTGTTCATCTGCACAGTCTGGCTGGTGAAAAATGATGCAGAAAGGAGAGATGGGTCATTTTTGAAGTTGGCACATAGCAAAAAATTGAAGGCATGATAAACCCCTTCCAGTTGCTATTCTTGACCCTATGTAAACAAATGAGATTTTAAAGAGAGAGTCATTTTCAGAAAGTTGAGACAACCTAGGCCTAGAAAAATCAAACAATTTAAAATTCATGAAGGTACCATCTTCCTATTTATAAAAGGTTAAGTTCCCCTAAGCTATGAAAGAAAAACACCCTCTGAAGACCTAGGAAGGCAGTAAACACTGGTGGCAAGTGACAGGAATTGATCCTGCTTTTCCCTGCCTGTCATGTCTTTAAATTTTATTTCCACCATTTCTAGGGTACTGTGATAAGAAAGGCAGGGATAGGAAAAAGGATTGAGCTGAGGCAAGACTATGGCCTGAGGGCAATGGTACCTAGGTCTCTGACTTTTTCTCAATTAGTAGGTCTCCGTGCCTGACTGTGAGGTGTGCATCTAACTGGGGACTTCGACTGTTGGAAGGTATTGATTAGCCATAATGTGAAGTCAAATCTGAATAAAAAAGCATTGTGATCAAAAGCCTTTCATTGGAGACAGCGTGCCCTCCAAGTCAAGGGTCTGCAGAATCTGATGAGCCCTGTTTCCTTTTTGTCTGAGAGAGATTTCCACGGTTTACTCATAAAGGCTCTCTTGATAGGAATGTCCAGTGGGCCCTCTGTCAAAAAACCTGATGTCTCAGATTTGACAGGTGCTTGTTAGTTTTTCATCCCAGATCACTCAACATGCACACAAAACTAGAAGAAACGGTGGCTAATAATGCTATGTTTCAAGTTGACTGCCTTGTCATTTTTGCTGGAAAATTCACTGGTTCAATCACTAACATTAAATTGTCTGCATTAAAGGAAAACAAAGCACAGCCAGCCATGAAATGTATTGGTTTTCCAACTGCTAGGACTTACTCAGCTCAATACAATTCATCGCATTGCCTTGCTTGATAGGAACAGTTTATCCAGATCACATATAAAACAAAACAAACTGCTGCTCTATTAAAAACAATAGAAAAACCTGCAGCAGAGAAAATTGAGAAATTCGTTTTAATTAATTTTGCCTTTTTCTGGAACTTAGCTTTCTTCTCCCTGAAAATGTTTGTAAATGATCCTCCACACCCTTACTTGCTGTGAACAACATCCTTTCAAACAGTGCCAGTCCACTAGGACAGCACATGAACCTGGATTCCTGTTCCATTGTAGTTTCATCTCTCGCGGTTTCTCTCAAAAACTCAAGGGAGGATGGAGTCTTATTTTTATGGATTATTCACATGAGGAATTTACAAGCCAAGGTTTTAGGCCAATAAAAGTGATATATTTTGGTAATAATATCTCTGTGCATTATTATAATAAACTCTAAACTTTGTTTCTTTTTCTGTCACTCATGATCTAAACCTCAAGGCAGAACAGTAACTGTGTGGTGATGGTGGACTGTGGGACTCACTGGAGGTAATGAGAGTTCCTGTTCACACTGGTGTATGAGACCTTTGGAAATAGAACAAAAATGCTAAAGTTTTTACTAAATAAAATGTTGCATAACCCATTCTTCGATATTTTTGAGCCAGTTAGTGAAATGGGTATTTACACTATGATCTTGTAAGTGATACCGTATATCTGAATGGCCTTCTCTTATACATGCAACATTTCTTGCTTCTAAGATACTACTTGTCCTATGTATCAGCCAAAAAACCTCCTCCAAAAGTCATCCTCCTTTCCCATCTCCCAGCACTAATGATGGCTCACTGAGGCAGGCTGGGATTAGGGCTCAGTCCCTTTCTGTGCCAAAAGGGATTTTAATAGGCCTGCCTGCCTCCCAAAACATATGAACTAACAGTCAGCAGCCCCCAAGGACTTTTGCACATTTAAGTGCATTGGCGCAGGTACTGTGCAGGGGCCCAGGGCAGCCCCCCTTCAGGGTAGGCACCAGGGGCATCTAATGCTTGTTCTAGAGGCTGGCAGATTATTTGTCTGATGAAAAAGCCCAGAAGCTGAACAACGTCAACAAAAAATGGCAAAGCAGCAAAATTAATCAATCCAAACCACTCTGGTTATGAGGTTGTCCCTGGCTCAGGCACTGAGTTACTAAAGCTCAGTTAAAGGCACATTTTTTTGGTAGCTACAGTCACAGCTGTGCAATCCCTGGCACACATCTTCATGGACAAACAAACTCACAGGACAAAGAAGAGATGGAACAAGGAACCAGACTTCTGCTACGAGCCTTGGACAAGAGGGAGCCTTAAAACTTGAGCAACCAAACTGCAATTCGTGGTGTCCAGACCTACAGGGACAGTAACAGGAGGAACTTGCAGAGGCCTCAGGGTGAAAACCCTGTGAAGTACTCAAGTCTAGGCCCTGTTATGAGCTGGTTTGCACTATGGCCTTTCAGTACGCCAGGTTGCATGAAATGTCTTTCTTTCTCCCCAAAGGTGTTTTCCATTGCATGAAGGCTGAGCCTGGTGCAGGTCTTTTCCATCTATATACCAACAAATGAAAGGTGTGAGTTATTTCTCCAGCCCTTCAGCCCATATTGCTCACAGCAATCTACGTCCAGCCCTTCCCAGCACAGCTCAAGGTTGTGAAAGCATAATGGAGCCCAAAATATTTCTTGCTGCAGAGTATTCGTTGTGGTAAATGTCAACTATAGCAATAAGGCACCGAAGGCTGTGCATTAGCAAGCTATTAGTGCATGCTGAGAGTGCTCTGCTTGCCTTCTAATGCACACTCTGCAATGGCCATTATGGAGTATGACTCATTATTTTTACATTTATTTCACATTTTAAAAAATCTTTTTTTCAAAATGCTTTTGCACAATTTCAGAGGATGTGTTTTTTCACAAGGAAAAAAATGGTCCTTATGAATAAAATGTGAAGAGAAAATGGTAGGCAGAGATAGTCTTCAGTGCTTTTGAATAAATCCAAAAGTGACTGATTCTTTCTTATCCCACACTCTTTCCCTGTGTTTTTTTAACTATCATAGACTGATCTGTCTCCTCCCAGAGTCATCTTTCTGCCTTTGAAGTTTAAGTTTATGACTGTGCAGCCATTTTATCTGATTAAAAAAAATAGCACTTTAGCAGATACATGATGTTAGGTTCCCAAGTTTCAAACCAAAAAATACAAAATGTTCTTAAGTCATATGTTGATCCTGTAAAGCAGCCTATGCCTTCAGAGGAGGAAAATGCCACATGTTCTTTCCTTGAGCCTCTCATTTCTACCCCAGTCCTGTAATTGTCTTTTTTTAGCTTCCCTCCCAATGAAACGTTGAAATTTTTGCTCATCCACCTTTTCCCTCTTGCTCATTGAATGAAACAGTGTGACAAATGTGCACAAAAGGTAGTGTCGATGTAGGCAGGTTGTAATTACAACTGCTAAACCTGCTAAGAAAAATGAAGTTATGATCAATTAGACTAGGATTAATTCTTCCCAACTTTAATCACCTAACTGAGATGTTTAAATTAGGGCTACAGTTGCTCTAGGCTGCCTTAGTAATGAAGTAAAGGTTAGATGCCTCCAAAATGTGTTTTGTCCAACCTAAGGGCTAAATCATCCTCTCTTTTACTGACAAGACTTTACATGACAGTGCTTCTAATTTTATCAGCTAAACGATACAGGTGATCTGATTTGGGATGAATCTAGGTCTTGTTTTTTTCCCCTGCTCTGCTTCACTATTTAATGGTTGGGTATCTACAGTGCAAATATATGTTCTTAAAACATCAGCTGTCACCATAACACTGGAATGTCAAAATAATACTGTATTTTACTGTTGATATCCGAGTAGCATGCTATGAGGTCCTTCGTGAAAATGCCCTGGAGAAAGGATGTTTAAAGAACAGATTGGAAAAAATATAGAAACTTAGAAGATATTTGGCAGAGGAGCATGTAAAGATCACAATCCTTTGCAAAACAATTGTGCAAGTGAGTGGGAGAAGGTAGTACTGAAGTGCTGAAGCCATTTTTTGAAATATAGGATAGTTTAAATATATATGGAATCAGACACTCCACTACTGAATAAAAGTGACACTGAAGGAATATTCAATGTTATGTTACAGCCTCTGAAAACATAGCAAATGTCAGAAATTCCTCTTTTAAAGAGTCTTCACTCTTGTTCAATAGCTTCAACTGTCAGAGCATGGAGCTGTATCAAAAAGGGTTTCACAGAATCAAAAGGTTTGTTTCTTAGCAACTCTGTCAACAAATTTAAATTGCTGCATATTGTGGCTGTTCCGTAATCATTTGCATGCAAGATTTGTAAACATAGATTTTCATTGTGCATCCTGTTGTCGTGGCTGGTAGGGAGGTAAAAGGGGACAAATAGTCCAGGGCAGGGGCAATACAGGTGCCAAAGCAGAAGATGCAATACTAAATAAAAGGTTCTATAGCTCACTTGACCAAAATGTTGTATAGTTCAGTTTACCCATGAAATGGAAACTGCAGAGACAGCAAACCCAGTTGCAGATGTTGTACTGCAGTAGTCCACAAAATCAAAACGCTGTTTTTTTTTTTTTTTCTTTTATAAAAAACATTGAAGATTATATTTGGACCTTGTTTATACAGTAATCCAGAGGCCCAGATGCACTGCAAACAGATGTGTACACTAGCTTTAAATAAACTTGCTTAATGCTTTGTTATACCAATAATTTTATAGCTTAGACAACATGAGGCTCAGTTGCTGGGCATTTGCCTGGGATCACAGGAAAGGTTTTGCAGCCTGAACTCAAGGCTGTGCTGGAGCAACTGCTGTGCTAGGTGCTTCAAAGCTTTTCAGATACGTTTTGATAAACTCCAGTCATGTGTACCTCAGGAATTGCAGGCTCACATACCTTTGCCCTTTTTTGCTAGCATCTTTAAAGATCACGCTTTGGAAGTGATGAATATAGTCCATTTTAACTTTTATGTCATTTCAATTGTATTTATTATTTGCTGATGACCTACAATGAACGTGATACTAGAGGACATACTTTATTTAATGTAATGCATTTTAAATTCACTTTATATAATAGACTAAGGATATATAATGTATATGTCTATATGCACTCAGTATGATATCACAGACTAAGAGGTTATTCACACTTTATATATTTTTATGTTTTCAGATTTAATGAATTCGTCTTATCCTACACATCTAATGGCTCATATACAAAATCCCGGCTCGTTTCACATAATACTTCTGTTATAGGTTTACTGTTATTTATTTGTATCGCAGTAATCTCCGAGGCTCCTGCTCTAAAAAAGCACTGTGAAAAACTGAAGCAAGAGGCTGCCTTGAAGAATTTGCAGTATATAGAAATAAGAGAGGCACAAACTGGTAAGGGTCACACCCAAGTTCATAGTCCAGACATGTGATGGAGACAACGTGGAGTGTTGATTTCTCATCTCTAACCAATGGATTAGGAAGCCTGATATACACTCATCTGGACTAGCCTACCTCCAAAATTCACATAGCTGTGTCCCAAGCCCTGCCTTCATTTTATGAGAGACCCTGAAATTCCCCTTACTGCACTATCATACGTCCAAAATGTCTGTTGTGTGATAAGAATACTTGCTGGCTGGTGGGACAGGGCATGCCTACATGCCCCACTATGTGACTGACAGGGAGATGTGCATCTTGGGCATCCCTCAGCTGTATTTCCAGCTCCTGGATGGAGAAGTCAGAGTGTGTGGGACCAAAGGGTTTCCAGAAGATCCTGTGTCACCCAGCCCATGTGATAGATCATGTTATCTCTTTATCTTTTGCTCTGTCCTTGAAGTGGCTTCACACTTTTCTTGCTCCCCATTACCCCTGCTTTAGGAATCATGTAGCCACAGCCTGTGAAATAGATAACAGAAGCCTCATGGTAGTACTGAAATAAACCAAACATGAAAACTAAACAAAACCCACACCTGAACCATGAAAAAAAAACATGGAGAGGGCATTCTGAAGTTCTCCAGAAGCATCAAATTCAGATGATACACATTAATGTGCAGATTTATATTCCACATAGGTGTGGAACAACCAGACTTGATTGTTATATACTCATATACATCCTGGGATATTCTGTGATAGCCCAGGAAGAGGTGATTGTGCTTCTTTTTAGCCTGTCCCGAAATTGCCTCCACTAGTAAGAAAGCTTTTGCCCTGCACCTTGTTAAAAGAGAGGAAGAAATACAACAGACCCCAGTGCATACTATTGATTAGGTAACAGATTAGAGGAAAATCTGAAAACAGAGATAAACAACAGATGGCAAAGTCCATTTTTCTGGCTATTGGAGTACACAACAAAAGACTTAGTTCTACTAACAGTAAACCAAAACAAAACAAAGCAAAACAAAACCACCAAATTTAGTTCAAATACACTAGCCCAAACCAAAAAGATGACCCTTCCAAACGTTTGTTTGTTAGGGATGTTGTGAGAAGGTGAAGATTTGATGGGGCTGAGCAGCACTGTAGTTCAGTGCAGTTGTTTTTTTAACAGTAGTGCCTAAATTTGACTCAGTGAAAATACTTTGTTTCATCCTTGCGTAATTCCCAGGGGCAGCCACAGTTTGGAACAGCAGACAGTCCCTTTTCAGAATATGACTAAGTCAAGGTCCCAGCCCTGCCAGAGACAGACTCACACTGAGAAGGGATAAAAGCCATCAAACCTCAGCATCTGACAGGCTCAGCCCAGAAACAGCAAGAAGAGCTGGTCTTAACCAGGAGATAAATGCAGAACTCTACTAGAGGCTTTGTGCAAATAGAAGCCATACTGTGAGACCTTACTAATAGAAAGTGTTGTAGGTGCTAGAGTCTCATCTTCAGGAGTACTTAAATATGTTCAGTTTTTCAATACTTTAAATAAAGTGAATGTTTTATTGCCCAGTCACAGATAAGACAACTGTTCAGAATGAAGGTTGTATATTAGATCATCTCTATTTCAGATGCTGGGATGACTTCCATGCCACTTACTGTCCTTGTAATCTACTGAAAATCACTTAAATTTATTCTTTGCTTTATAGCTTAACAGACTAGAAAATAACAAAACAACTGCGATTGTTGATTGCTATCTAATTATTATGTGGGGAATTTGTTAAGATGTACTTCAGGGAACATGAATAGTTATGACATAATTCCCATGACAGATGTGCCACTGTAAATCAAGGAAGAAATGGTTGTCAGAGTGGGAGGACAAGCACGCTGTGCTCTGCAGCTCTGTAAGACTGACTGTGCTGCTCCTCAGTACCAACTCCTGAGTTTCAGGAAGGAACAGGTGTCCCATCAACATAGACAAACATGTATTTTTCCACCAGAGTTGACAAAGTTGATTGATTTTCTGATGATGCTTGTGAACCTCAGCATTACAACAGAGGAACACAAACAATTGTCCATCTTATGGGTATGAGAGCTTCTTCGTAACTTGCTTCAGGGGTATACTACCAGAGGCTCTTCTTGAGAAGGCACTAACCTTTAGCTATTAAAAGGCTGACATTCATCAATGCAGGTAATACCTTTAAAAACCCAAAACAAAACATAAACCAAAACTTTCAAAGAATGTTTGAGAAATTAGTCAGTTTCTAGAATCAGTTATTCTCTTTAATACGACTTCTTTCTGCATTTCGTCTTCTGTCTTCTGCTGCATCTAAATTTTGGTGTAAGCCTTAAAACCACAAAAAGCTGAAATATCTCATACTGTTGTAAGGGCTACCAATAAAGACAATATTTTACCTGCTCTTATTGAATTTACTGATCTTGGCAACCTTCTGCCTGTATGTTTAATTGGCTTTTCTTTGACTTCGTTGCATGTCCTGAGGCTGGACAAAGCCAGGGTGCAGAAGTGCCTCATCCACAAAGCTCCAAGCTGCACTCCCATCCTTGGAAGCATTGTATTGCCCCCAAACTGATATTCACAGTACTGTTAGAGCTCATTGCTTGTGTTGCTCTTCAGCTGAGGGAGCTGGGTCTCTTTAGTTTGGAGAAGAGGAGACTGAGGGGCGACCTTATTAATGTTTATAAATATATAAAGGATGAGTGCCATGAGGATGGAGCCAGGCTCTTCTCAGTGGCAAATAATGATAGGACAAGGGGTAATGGGATCAAGCTGGAACACAAGAGGTTCCACTTAAATTTGAGAAAAAACTCCTTCTCAGTGAGGGTGACAGAGCACTGGAACAGGCTGCCCAGGGAGGTTGTGGAGTCTCCTTCTCTGGAGACATTCAAAACCCGCCTGGACATGTTCCTGTGCGACCTCACCTAGGTGTTCCTGCTCCAGCAGGGGGATTGGACTAGATAATCTTTTGAGGTCCCTTCCAATCCCAAACATACTGTGATACTGTGTGATAATGTGATTTATTTCATAAATATGTGGTACCCTGTGCAAGAAATGACCACTGTGATTATGCCTTCTGATTTCCTGTTCAACATGCACTGTAGATTTCTTTTAAAACATTCTGGTTCAAATTAAACAAAAATCTCAGGGAAAACAAAAAACAAGCCACAATATGAATTGAATACTGCTAGCAATGAAAAAAATGCTATCACCAACCCTCAGAAATTGTTCCAGTGGTTAGTTGGCTCAGTGTTAAAGATCTGTGTATTCTGAATCTGTTTTCCCACCCTCTCAGCCCCTCCCCAGGATTTTGTTATTCATTAGTTAAAAGGTAGAAGGAACTTCATTATCAGAATTCTGTTTTTCATGTAGGTTCTTATTGTCTGAGATCACAGTAGGCTGGGCATTATTTAAAATAGCTTTAGCTTCATAAGTCTTTCATTGTAGCAGGTGCTTTACAGCATTCTTATTGCCCTCTTTTAAAACTTAATACTTTCCCTAAAATCCTGTCCTGGTTTTGCTAAAAAACAAGTTTCTCTTTCAGTGAATTTTGCCTGTCAGCTAAAGCCTTCATATTAACTGCATTTTCCTGGAGAACCAGACACATGTTTTGGTAAACCTAGCAATGGAATGCAAACATATTGATAAGCATGGATGGACATCTCGCGAGAGGGGCGACGAGAAACAAGTGACCAAGGATCTGACCAACTGTGTATAACATTCCATTCACGTGAATACTTCATATAAAAGTGGGAGACCACGAGGATCTCTTCCCCTTTTTCCCTTCTGCTTATGGCCGACCTTAGGAGAGGATCTCGCTGGTTGTCCCTGAGAACTGAGGCCTAGTGAGAGACTAAATCCAGCTCCACTTGGCTGCAGAGTCTAATCCTGGACTTTGGTGGCCAGCTCTGCAGTTGCTGAGACTTTCAAGATTGGTTTTGTATATTTTGTATTATTTTCTCTATTCTTATTAGTAGCATTAGTAAAACATCTTTAATTTTCCCAACTCTCTTCTCTCTGTCCTTCTTTCCCTCCCGATCGCCTGTCCTGAGTGGGAAGGGGGGAGAGGGAGGGGCAAAAAGGGGGAAGTGGGGGGGAGAGGGGGTTAACAATACATCTGCCAGGGTTTTATTGTCACCCCGCAATCTTAACCCTCGACAAATCCTTTTTAGATATATACAGAATTTCAATATCAATAAAGACACTTCCAAGTAAGTGCAAGAGCAAGTCATCTAAGCTCTCCAACTGCTACTTGAGAACTCTTTATACAAACAGCAGTAGTTACCCTTTTGGTAAAGAGTGGCATTGAAAACTGATCCTCTTACTTTGATATCTAAACCTTTTTCCAGAATTACTGCTTCAAAGGGTTTTTTGCCTTATGATGTGACCTGTAATCTGTTTTCTGACCTGTTTTCAAATACACTGTGTGCAGCTGTATTTGTAACACCTATTCTTTATTTTTGTGAGTACTTATTACTTGTAATTCCACAGCTCTTAGTTGTCTTTGGTACAATTGCTTCTGCAGTTGACATACATGTTTGTGATAGTGTCTACCTATGCAATCTGATTACTGTCTATCCACTAAGTTTCTTACAAAGTGTAAACCACTATGTCCAAGTGGTAATTACCTCATTTGCTTCAGGAATTTGTTCCTTCTTTGCATCATACTTCTTTTTAAAAGCTTATTTTCTGTGGTTGCAGAAACCTTTGCAGCCCCACTTCAAGGAGGGCTTTGATCAGCAGAACTAGGATGACTTCCCTTGTCACAGGCAACACATAAGTCACCTTTTCCTCCCAGAAATGCAATGTGCATATGCCAGACTGAATTCAGAAATGTCTTTGTTTGTATGCTGTGAATCAAAACTCAGTCTGATTAACATACAATTTTTCCAAGCAGGGCAAGCATTTTCTTTAAATCCAAACTGGGCTCTTGTTTAACCTTCAGTCTGGCATGCATCTCCACACAATTATTTGTCTAGACTCAAAATGTATTATTCTTTTCTTTTTCTTTTTCTTTTTCTTTTTCTTTTTCTTTTTCTTTTTCTTTTTCTTTTTCTTTTTCTTTTTCTTTTTCTTTTTCTTTTTCTTTTTCTTTTTCTTTTTCTTTTTCTTTTTCTTTTTCTTTTTCTTTTTCTTTTTCTTTTTCTTTTTCTTTTTCTTTTTCTTTTTCTTTTTCTTTTTCTTTTCTTTTTTTTCTCTTTTTTCTTTTTCTTTCTTTTTTTCTTTTTCTTTTCCCTTTTCCTCTTTCTTTTCCTTTTCCTTTTTCTGAGTTGTTTTTTTTTTTTTCCATTTTAACTGCATTCTTTTTTATTTTAATCCCAACAAGTAACAGAAAACTAGACTGCCTTTTTATAGGTGCAGACTGTCATCAAAATGCTAAAAATGGCTTCAGATCTGAAAATGTGGTTATGCATCATAAAGCTTCTGTTTCTGGGTCATTTTTAGCTGCAGCATGCTTGCCTTACTCTGGACTTATTGTCCTCTTGTGAAGACCAGATGTGTGGATTCCGATGTCTCTTACACTTGAATCATCTGTATTTGCAATTGCAAGTGGCACAGAAACAGCTTCTCCTGTTTGAAGGCTTATCATTTCAAGCTTTCTTGATTTCCCCGCTCAAAACACACTAATGCTGTACCATCTGCAATCCTCTGGCAGTGTGCCAGTATAACTACTGGTTGAAATAATTTCCAGCTTCACACCAAGTTTGTCACGGAAATACAAGCCACACTTAGGTGCCTTCTAAAATGCAGTATTAAAAAACTATAACCAAACTCTTGTACTTAAACCACACTCCTGGAGCTGTTGTGCTGAATGTGGAGCCTGTTTTGTTAGCAATCTCACATGAAATGGGGTTGATTCCACCCGTTCTCCTGTGCACTTGGGATGGGATGCAATGCATCTCGCTTAATGGACCCTGAGGACATCCACGCTCAAACTCCCATTTTTTTCTCTATTACCTGTAGGTGGGCTGAACTCCTAATTGGCTTTTCTTAGACCATTTTGCAATTTACAATAGCGTACAGAGAAATTCAAATACAGTTCATTTAATATTTCTTGCTTTATTGTTACCTCAGACCACAAACATCACGTCATGACAAATAATGGTTGATATTTTGCTGAAATACAGCCACAATGAGGGACTTTTGCTGAAGTGAGGAGTGTTTGGGGGTAGGAAATCATTAAATACATACCCCCAACTCTGTCCTCCCTCCTCATTGGGCTGTGGATCAGATTCAGGGGACAACGTGCTTGCCATGCAACTTGCCATGATCAAGCATGGCAGCAAGATAACAGAAATAACAGTAAACTAGTCAGTGGGAATAAGAGCTCTTTACTTTTATTGCTTTCATATAGTGACCTATGAACTTCCAGCTGCTTCTCTGTCCTTGCCATCACCCTTGCAATATGCTTCCAGATCTTTTCCAGCAGGATGTTTCACACTGCAGAGCACATTCCATTTTCGAACACAATAAAGCCACTAATTATTACTAAATAAATCAACAAATTAAATACAGCAGATGAAGTTAGACAGATTCTCCTATGGCTATCTGCTTTGGTGGAGCTGACATAAACCCTGTATTGACTTTATTAATGAATCCACCTCCAGACACAAATTTGTATGCAAACTGTCATGGGAACTCTGGCATTAGCCACTTTTTTTTTCCTGCTCTTCATGCAGTTACGGTCTACAGCTACTATCAACAATACTTGAAGGAAAATACCACTTTGTGGAAGCCTTTGCCACCCAGACACTCCAGTGCTTAAGGCGCAAGCTTCTTTCCCTTCCGTTCAGCTTCAAAAAAGCCTCTGTTTGTCAAAACTCAGTTGCAACTGCAAGCTGTACAAACAAAACACAATGATGAAGACAGGCAACTTGGCCAAGAGCTTCATCAGGAGGGTATTTCACCCATACAGTTTAGTGCTGGGTGCTCCTTGGATCATGCAACTGTAGGGAAAGGTTTCATCAGCGCCTTTGCCCTATGTGGTGGAGCTTGTCTGCAGGGACCATCTTAGGTCCCACTGTCTTCATGGCCTGACAGTGCTTTTGCCTTCCCTTTGGTGGGAAGGGTTTTTCTGCAGCTTAATAAAAGCCTTCAGATGAACAAAAGTGGGAAATGTCCTACAGATCTACAAGGGGGATCCCACTGAAAGTTAGTTTGTAACTCCGCTTCTGAGAGAGATTTAGAGTTTGGACTAAAGTACCAACTGGACAGTTTTCTCATTATTTTTCTGACTGGCTTGTTCATTTGACTTTATCTGGCAAGATTGCTTCCTACTTTATTTAGATTTTATTTCTGGAACAGTATCTATACACTGATCTGATGAAACCAATGTAATGAATCAGGTTTTTTTAATTTCATCTGCATGTAATAATGAAAATAAATAATAAATAAAATAAGAAAAATAAAAGTACATAAAATAAATGAGGAATCCTGGTGAACTACCTTTACTCCTGTCTCACTGATGAAGACAAGCATATTGCTGTTGTTTATGTGAAGACTTTTAAGCCTTTCATCTGGTGATAAAATACTGAGAGGTCTTTTTGTTATGAGGAGTATCAGACATCCAATTCTGATAATGTCTGGAACCACTCATAATATCCATTGTCCACAGCAGATGCTGAACACAGGCATTTAACCTTCCTCTCATAGCCATAACAGTAATATTATTTGTCATAATTGACCCACTCTCTTAGTAACAGGGGAAGAAAAAATCCTCACAGTTACCTTAGCTGTCACTTAAATTTACACATTAAACACTGCAAAATCATGTTTTTTCAGCCAGATGGTGTTACCGAAAGGAAAGAAACATGAGAATCTCTAATATTCAAGAGTCTGCTGCCCATTTTCTTAATGTTCCTGAATGAATGTTTGAGCTTATTATACTAATAGAGGCCTGCCAAGTCTTTGGATTTATTGCTCTAAATCACTGGAGTCATTGTCATTATTAGACCAGTTGCTAGTCAATACTAAAAAGCATTCATTAGCTGCAAATGACAGAAATGGTACTACTCTATAGATTTTTTTTATTGTTGTCCAGACTGCATGCTTCCTTTTGAAGGTAATAATGAGAGAAGAATTAAATGAGAGGTCAGTAAGGATTTTACTGGTAAGGACAGGAATGTGGTAGGAATCTCTATTGCAGAGTTTTTTCTAATTTTCCACATTTTTTGATATGCATAATGATTTGAGAACAACAGGAGTATCAGTAGTGTCTGTGGGTAATTGTTGCATGTGCCTTTAACAGCAGCCTGCACATTGTAATTTGAAATTAATTTACTTCAGTGAAAAGGTGAGGATTTTCCATACTCCTCCTTTTGCTCTTGGATGATTTGTTTTATTTGGGGTCCAATATTGACCAGTTACTTCTTAGTCTTGATGTCCCTTAGGCTTAGATCTCTTCTCGACTGTGGATATTTGCCCTGTTTATGCACATTACAAATTTTAAAGGTCCTGAGCCAGACTTCTCAAAGGAGCTGGGTTAGGTCTTCTCCTTCTGTAGCCCCTCAGTTGGAACTGGGCACCTAAATCCCTCAGATTCCTTTGAAAATTCTTCCTAAAAGACCAAACAAAGAAGACAGGCTTTCAAAGGATTTGGCATCTAGTAGCTTCCTTTGTTTTCAATGGGAGTTGCAGAGTAATAAGCTTCTATGAAAATATTTCTGTTCATTTCAGCTCCTAACTGGGAGCTGAGTTCTTTGGAAATGCTGGCCAACAACTACTACATAAAGATGATGTCTTAGGATGACAGGTACTTTGACAGTGCACAACAGTTAAATAAAAATTGCTGAATTATGTTATATTTGGAGGTAACTGCATTCAAACTGCTCTTCACCATCTAAAGAGAGGTGTTCCACTTTTCCACCCAGCAGCCTGACTGCTCTCCCTTTCTTTTTAGACTTATATCAAAACAATGAAATGTTCAGGGGAACATTTCTTCCAGTACAACATTAACATGATGACACAATAACCAAAATAATTATAGTCCTGGAACATTATTTTCTTTTTAAGCAGTCTCAGTCTCTGAGAGATGAGCCTGCTTAAATTGAATCTTCAAAGAGAAATGTATTGCCACTAAAATAACAGTTGGTATCAGAAGCAAAACAAAACAAAACCCCAAAACAACAACCTAAAGGAATCTGAGCTTATTAGTGGAACTTTAAGTTTTAAAGATCTAGGCAATTTCCAGAGTTCTTATAATTAACAAAGGAAACATTTGGAATGCATGGTGTTTTCTGATTGTTAAAACTGTCATAATTCAATTAGCAACTTTAAAAAGAAAAACATTAGAGAAAATGTTGCTTCCTTGGAAATTTTCTTCCCTTCTCTTAATTAAGATGGCATTAGCTTATCTTTTGATAAAAGGTTCTGCCTTGCTATTTTATTACTGACAAGCAAGAGCATTGTCCTGAAAATCTCTTCTGGTGCAGATACTTAATCGTAAGTACCTGAGCTATAGGATTTTTTTTCCCTATAACTTGGAGACTAATCCATTGAGTGTCTCATATAAGCAATTTTTACTTATGCAGACAATTCTATTGACTTCAGTGAGTATAGGTCTGCAGACTAATCCTTAAAACAAAGCTTGATTAAAAAAATAGTCATTTTAAAATATGGATATATGGTCAGCTTTGTATAACTGATTCTAATTGCATAAAGTAAAAGAAAAAATATGAGGGGGAAAATGCCTAGAACTCTTATTCAGCAAAAGCTCCTGTTTTAATAATTAAAGCATATTGTGCCCAATGTATACATTTCTCTCTAAGACTCTTTTTTCCATGGAGAGTTGAAGTTTTGTTGAATCTTCTATTTCTAACTCTTAAGTCAATTTGTAGGAGGTGGTGTGTAAAAGCACTTTAGTAAGGAAAAGCAGCAATCTCAATGCATCAAAGTTAGGTGGTAGCGGGGTTATCACTCCGTGAAAATCACATAAACATTCCACATATGAAATATTATTCATCAGGGCAAAACCCTCCAAGGGTTTCAAAGATGACAATGGTGTCATGAAACCTTTTTTTGAAAAAGGAAAAATGTATTCCACTGCTAAAATTGATTCTGTCGCCATGTAGCAGGCAGTGTGACGAGGCAGGGAATCAACATAATTGAGAAGAGAATTAGCAAATCTTAAATATCTGCTGCTGCAATATCATTACCCATAAACTTGCCCTTTTTCCACCCTGTTTTCCCCAAAGACTGACATCCCATAACTGCAGTGAAAAAGAATGCATTCTTTCGAAGAGCTAAATCAACAAGGTCTCACATGAGTAGTGTTGGGTGGTGTGGTTGACTGATTTCATGAAAAACTAATCAAGTATTCATCATTGAGATCAAACACTTCCCAAGTAATTATTATCAAAACCAATCTGATAAGACCTGAAGAAGTGGCATTGCTGATCTAATCAGAAGTAGAACAGAAATAGTTCTCTTAGCTTTTGTAATATTCAGGTATGAAAGCACAAAAATGTAATTGTTTTTTATAATTAAGAAAAAGAAAGCTGTCATACTGTAATCAATTATTTCAAATCAATCATAACTATTTTAGTTTTGCTGGTTATTTACAAGAACACACATTTACAAATTGACTTTTTCATGTATGGGTAATGTAATACGTGGAACAGAGATGCCTTAGAAACAAAAGATGTAGTTTAAAGCTACTTCAGTTAAAATAGAAAGGATTATGTGACTATAGTGACTAAAAAAACCTGCTAAATTAATATTTGTAATTTTTTCCTATAATGATGACTTCTTTTTTATATCAAAATTAAAATGCAGATTTTTATTTTTTTTAACAAAATGGTATTTGCAGTTTCACTACTCTATTTTTAACATTTTTATTGATTGGAATTCTTGATGATTATTTAGGAAGTTTGGATGTTTTAAATAATTTTATACTAATTTAAAGATACCAAAATAGTAATTGCTGTGCCCCAGTCAGTTCCCAGGACTTTGTCTGGTCATTATTTTCAGGAAAGAGTCAAAATACATTTGAAATGGCACAGTACATTGTACATGCATTACACTGTCTGATTTTGACAATATAGATTTTCAAACAGATCATATTGGAAAAAAAAACAGCCTAATAGGCTGTTTTGTTCCATAATGCCAGGCTAGAATCCCTATGCCACTCACATAAATCTTAATTTGTCCTAATTTTAATGGCTTTATTAGTTTTAGTCTTAATGTTCTTTGATTTCTCAGAAAATATTTTTCTTTTAGGTTACTGCATCATATCTGGGTGAAAGAAATACTTAGAAGAGTGTCCCTTCTTCAGAGTCTCATTTCTTGGGTAAGGAGTTAAAAAACTCAGTTGTAGGTAAATTTTACATGTTATTTTACTGACATATGAACCATTGTGGATATGTGAATGTGACTGTGGTTTTCGGAAATTAATTGATGGATAGAATGCAAACATTTTAAGATAACTTGCTAATATGTAAATACAATCACATATGTTTATTCAGCATGCCACATTGTCCAGAATAGTATGGGTCAGAGATGTGGAGACACCATTTAGCTCTAAAGTATCGCTTCACTGTAGTGCAGAGATTATTGGGAAAGTCTTCATTTAGTGCCTGTTCAGATGGCCAATACAAGTTTAATGATGATGACTCTCTTACCATTGTGCATTGATATGGGGTTGATTTCAATTTTAGCAAGAGGAAAAGTCTCAAAAGATTGTGATGCTTGAATTGTTCATCTAATTCCTAGAAGCACCACCCTATTTTATAGTCTGAACACACTCTTTGCTTTCTATAATGACTGCAAAAGAAGTTGTGTCATTTTAGTCAAGCTCAACAGTGAAAAGCCACAATGCACTGTTTGACCAAGTCCTTTTGAAAGATACTTGTGACAGGGAG
This sequence comes from Streptopelia decaocto, assembly GCF_964273445.1. Taxonomy (NCBI): domain Eukaryota; kingdom Metazoa; phylum Chordata; class Aves; order Columbiformes; family Columbidae; genus Streptopelia; species Streptopelia decaocto. The sequence continues at coordinate 167,024,001 of NC_138663.1, forward strand.
TTCCTCTAGGCAGAAATAGAAGAGAGACACCAGATAGCATGTAACCAGAAAACATCTTCAGCTCTATACAACTACCTGAAATGAGGTTGTAGCATGGAGGGTGTTGGTCTCTTCTCCCATATAGCAAGTGATGAGAGGAAATGGCCTCAAGTTGAATCAGAGAAAGTTCGGATTGGACATTAGGAAACATTTATTCATGGTAAAGGTTGTGAAGCAGTGGAACAGGCTGCCCAGGGAAGTGGTGGAGTCACCATCCCTGGAGGTGTTTAAAAGACATATAGATGAGGGTCTGAGGGACATGCTTTACTGATAGATTTTGGTTGTGGTGAACTCGATGATCTCAAGGGTGTCTTCCAACCAAAAATATTCTATGATTCTATATCTGTGGACCTCTGGCATTTCTAGGACCATGCTCAAGAGGCTTCTCCCAGATTTACCCACAGCATCTTTATTTCCTTCCACAGTGAGAGTAACCATCAGTTTGCAACATTCAGGCAAGACAGGGCAAACCTCCTCGTGTCTGACCAAGATTTTCTCTAATCTGAAGTAATTAGAAAGCAGACCTTGTCTGAGCAGCATATTGTATAACACATGGTGTGTAAGCACTGCAGCCATCAGAAGTCCACAAATCAAGTAGAACAGTCAGGTGGTTGCACAGGTCATGCACCTTGGCAGATGCTTCTCTTGCCTCTATTCAAAAGTTTCTGACTGCAGGAAGGGTATCAGACCATTATTTTACTTTACCTGAGCAAAGAAATTTTTCTCAATACCTGTGGAAATTCTTGGGGAGTTTCCCAGAACCTGCTAAATTCTGCAGAGAGTAATGGCAAACCTCCTATGGAATTCAACAGAAGTAGTGCCTGGAAAGAAAAAGGCTTGTAGCCCTCCTGGATACTTCACATCAAATTCCTATCAATTTTGTCTAATGTCTTCAGCCACAGCAGGAGAGCTAGACGAGGTCTGGCAGAGAAGTCTCTGCAGTAAATTTCCTCTGCCAAGCACTGCTTCTGTGATATTCGATAAGTTACATCACTTGGATGTCTGCTAATTCCCCTCTACTCCTCTGCTGAGGACAGAGCAACTATTTCTGTCTCACACTTTTGCTTGCTTTATTTGCTTATATCTCCCTTCTTTGTTTTCACCTGCTCAGATTAATGTTAGATACAGTAGCTTCTAGAGCCACTGGAGGTAGGTGTCTGAACTAAACAACTCTTCAGACTACACTGCCTCCATCTAGTGCCACTGGAGACACATTAAGGAGTTCTAGATGCCATGTTGGTCTGAACAGCTGTCAGATAGGACCTACAAGAGATCTTTACTCTTCTTGAGTAGCAGCTGGAGATCAACCAGGATGTCCTATGGCATTTAAAATGACAGTAGTTGCCGGTGTGCAGACAACTGCATCTAATTTAACAAAATTACTGACTATAATGGAGTGAAAAGTGGCTTGCATGCTGAGACTTACACACAGATCTATATTTAGATATCTGAATCTTGACCCAAATCTCACTGTTAGTCTATTTTCAACAGTCTGGGACTGATGTGGTATTGTAGAAGACCAAGGGTCTCCAGTAGGTCTGGTGTCATGCCTGCCTGCTTCATGTGAAAGTCTTGGACCTCATTGGATGATCTCAAAAGTCACATGATTATTAAGTGTGGGAAACAGACTATACTTCTTTTTGACGTACTCTGGACTTGAAATGTCAGCCATGGCACACTGAGAAGCTCATTCCCTCAAGTGCTAGAACACTTGTTAGCCAAGATTCATTGCCAATTTTTGTGGCTGTTGATGCAACCCCATATGCACAATGGAAATATTGTCCCATCACTCTCTAAGGAAGACTACAATGTGCTATTAGAGTCATTTTCTCTTTTAAATGGGATTCTTACAGTAACCTTATTATTTCCTGTAAATTATCTGCAGAGTCAAACATCTTCAAGACACATACTAGTAAAAGTCAAGATTGATGATTCCCTGGTTTAACATAGTTCTTATCAACTACTGAAGATAAAAACACTGACAAAAATGTATTTTCCTTACAGGTTAAAATATTGTTTTCTGAATTAAATTAACTTAGAAAATCAATATAAGTCACCATCCCTCTTGGTGGTTTGAGGATAAAATAAAATATTAACTTTTAGTCTTAGGCTCTAAGAGTATTTGTGAGCCAATATCTGTATGAAGACGCTAAAATGTCTGAAAACAAAGAAAGGAACACACATGCAGTTCCCTTGCTCTCACTCATGAACATGGGAAATAGCCCCCCTCAGTGCTTCAGTTCAATCTTCTTAAACATGTTACAGGTTATGCTGAGCTGTGCTATGGGCCTTCTTCTCTCTAACATTGCCTTAAATGCTGCTCTTGACCCAAAGTTGTTTAGAAAAATCTAGTTATGATGTGGCATGTCCGTTTTCTTAATATAGCCTCCCAAGTGCTCCTTTTCTTTGCAGTCAGGCCACATTACTGAGAACCTATAAGAATGATCATGGTCTATGGGAAAGAAATACAAGAAAAGGTAAGGCAAACAATACAAGAAAGATTTGAGAAATGTGTCAGATTGCTAGAATTAAGCTTTGGGGTGGGTAAGGAAGGCTCTGGAATAAAATAATAAAAGAGGTGAAAAAGAAGAAAAAAACCCCAAAAATGTAACAGCACTGCCGAAAGGAGGCAAATTGGAAAAAAATATTTTGGAGGAAATGTAAAGAGAAACAGTGAGAAGGCATGACTGCAAAGGACAGGGAAGATGCAGAAGAGATCAAAAAGTTTCCTCTGAGGGGAGTGTCAGGAGAGAGAAGGAAGAAGAAGAAAAAATGCATTTATATGAAACAATGCTCCTTATTTAAGTAAACAGATCTGGTTATTGCTTTTCATAGACAAACTCTTTTCGTCAGCATTCTGGGCATGATTTTTAATTTTTTTTTTTTTTTTTTTTTCCTCCAAACACGAGACATGAATGAAAGATGTATATAAATGGCATAGGCATTTGTATCGAGTCATGTTGTCTGGCATTGTAACTATATCTGCTTGACTTAAAATATAGTTTCCAAAAACAATTGTTGCTTTAACTTTAAGACAAAAACAAGCAACTATTCAAAAAATACAGTTAAAATCTCAGTAAAATTATCAGTAAGGAACCGCACAGTAAGTTTAATTGAAACAGGTCTACTAGGAACTCAGTTAAATGGAAAAAACTTTGACATTTTAATAGTTTTTTTTTTTTTTTTTATCTTTTCCTTCCAAAATTTATGGGTTATGCATCTTACTACTCCCTTCCTAGCTTACAGAAATAGTGACCTTTAAATGGTTCCCATCCCATTTGTTTTCTATTACATTATAGAAGAAACTGCTGTTCACCTTCTTTCTTGGAAAGGAGGAAACGTCTGCAAGGCGGAAGGAACTGCTGTCTAATGGACTGTCAATTTTCTCTAAAATATAGATAGGATAGATGGATAGTGAATGGATAAATAAACAGACTTGGCACCATCACATGATTCCAGGAGCTGAATCCTTAACTTCTGTACCCTTTTCAGACTACAGCCTGTTTAACCTTAGTTTCGGTTTCATAAAAAGGATACCACAGAAACTTGTTCTTTTAGGTTTAGATATCACTTAGATAATGCTTAAGTAACCCACTTTTTCTTAAGCAAAAGATATGCGAAACTTGAGGACTTTAGATGGATGTAGAAGAACAATATAATACATGATTTCCACCTCCTATCTTTAAAATCATAAACAGTGATTAAACGGATTAAGAAGAAGCCATAATATCTGCCTGTGGGATAAGGGGAAGAAGTGGCAAATTTCCAGCAGAAATCTAGACCTTCAGAGTACTCAATATGTGAGGCAGAGTTTTCTCAGCATGAGACTTCTGTTAGCCAGCATTTCAGGGCATTATCCAAATTCCTGGCCTCTGTTTTGGCTCATGTGTAGCATTACTGTGCCCCTGGAGGTGAGACATGTCAGGAGACAAGAGCCTGGACTACAAGTGCACAGTGTGTCTTGCAGCCTTCAAAGGACCCTGAGTGTCTGTCACTAAAACTGCAGGTAAGAAATGGATAACGTATTTGAAATCACCAATAAATGCATTAAATGTATTTGGTATATGCACAATTTCAGCATCCTTTGGCATTTAAACATCTAAGACTCTTCTGTGATTCTGTGTGTAATCATTTCAGTCCAGAATGCATAAGATTGTCAAGTTGTCTAGCTACCACAGATTTTAATATGTTTTTCTAAGCACTCTGGTGATCTGAATGTTGTAAGGAAGTGATTGTGGAATCAGAGATCCCACACCAAACAATGGAAAAGCAATGCACACACAAAACCAAGCACAGTGGAAATACTGATGCAACTCCATGTAGGTGGGTGCAGTGGGCATACTTAACATCTCCCATGGAGCAGTGACCACATTGCTGATCACTAATGGCTCTGTCCTAGTGCATGGAGATGAGTATGACACTGTTGTTGTTACTTTTCACATGCATTTTTATGCCAAGGCCAGTTTTTCTAAAGAATGATTGGAAAACTATGTGGTTTGAATAAATATGGAGGAATCAGGTTTGTTTTTTCACATACCACAGTACGAAGACTTCGTATATATGTGCATCAGAGTTAACCAGCTCTGCTGATTTTTTCAGACATCTGTAACATACTTGATAGAAAATGAAACTCCAAACTCACTCCTTTGTGGAAAGGAAAACAGTGGAGAACATGTTCCTCGAGTAAGCCTGATGCACTAAAAGTGAATCATTTTGAGAAGCTTCTCATTGACAGCTTGCAGCTGGGAAGTCTAAATGACTATGTCCCACTTTCCCTACAGGGAGAGAGTCATTTGTGGAGGTCTTTCTACAGCTTGAATCCCAGCGTCTACAAAACAAGATGTGAGAAGTAAGGCAGCAGCATTTAGGAGCCTAATGAATGTGCATACGCAAGTACGAAGACACACTTGTAAGCTGGCACTGGTAAGGAAGAGTACATTATTCGATGTATCCTCTTTGAAAAAAAAAAATCAATAAAATTCATATACAGTATGCTCATTGTAAAACGACATGTGCTGCATTTAATACTCACTGACGTGACACTTAACAAACAGTCTTGAACTGAGCTCTATTTGCATTTGATTTCTGTCACAGCTTGACAAAAAAATCTGTTGCTTTCATCTGCTTTTTCTTTTTAACACTTCTAACCAAAGATGCATAGGTGTACCTTGCAGGCAAAATAAAAAGCAAAGTGCCCTCTAAAGAGGTCTCAAACCCTTTTCTGTACTTGTTTATAATATACCCCAATGTTCAATCACTTCCCCAGCCCGGCAGACATTATAAAGGATGATTTTAAGAACTATTGAATATTTTGTGAATTTTCATAAAATATACATGGATAAAAGGGCAGGAAATACAGAATTGTCCCAATCTTGAATGAGAGAACAGTCTTTTAGTAGAAGCCCTTGCCCACATGAGATTGAAGTGGGAGCAAGAAAGGGTCACACAACCAGAATAGAAAAAAGTCTAAAAGACCCACAGAGCCAGGCTGTTTCAGGAGATTTGAGATAATTTGAACTCATGCTGTGACCGGCCCCACACATCTCAGACATCAAAATAGTAAATTTTCCCACATAGTGATGCCTTTACAGATCTGCAGCAGATCCACAATACACTGGGTGAGGGGGTGTACTTCTAATAGACTCTAACATGCCTGTAGAAATCAGATCAAAGGTTTGACCCTTACATTTTGTAATTTATTTTTAAGTTATGGACATTTCCATAATTCTGGTGGCTTAGAAAAATGTAAAGTTCTTAATAGCACCTGCATTGATTTTCTCATGCCAAGATGCAGTCATAATTGTAGTATAATTGCATGAAAACTATATATGAGCAAGCAATGACTGGTTCAAATTCTGGCAAGGTTTCAACAGCTGCTCCCTTTTGTTTGAGACTGCTGGTGCTGGTGCTGCCACAGAGCTTTGATTCCTGCTGGTTTAACCCACCTCCCAGGCATTCCTCCATGTGCTGGCTTGTCAGAGCTCAGGCAAAACTACACAGAAACTGCCAGGATTTGAAACTGGATCAAAAATACTGCCTGTGTTCCATAAAGGGATTTTAAGTGCCTCAGTGCAAAAAGTACCTGAAAGGCAATGCCTAACTTTTCTACACAGGTAAATTGACACATCATGGGAACCCAATTTACGTAGGAGATTAATCTTTACTTGGTTGGCTTCCAGAGATGCCATCACATTGGTTGAAGTGCATGTCCTGATCCCTTTCTCTGTTTTGCTGAGTAAAAGCCCTGCCATTTCCTCAGGATGTGAACCCTTCAGGTATTTTTCGAGGACATAGAACATGCACTAATCACAATTAACCTCAGTTCCAAGCACACATCAAGAACGCTTTATTTGAAAGCTCAGGCAAGAGATGAGTGAGAGGTAACAGCCATGGCCTCCCTGTGACAACCCCATTGCCATGGCAGTTACTCAGAAAGTGAAGTCCTGACCTCCAGATACTGCCCACTTCAATGGGGTATCTATTCACAGCTCCTAATGCCCAGAAAATTCCAAGACAGAAATGGATTTCCAGAATAATTGGAAGAGGGGATACGGGACATATCAGAGAAAGGAAAATTGTGAGTTTAGATCCTTTGTGGCAGATCTGGGAACTGCCAATCTCTGAATCAGTTTCCTGCACAAGCATGATAATCTGTCAGTTATTAAGAAAATTAAAAAAGAGAAACACAGAAGGGTCGGTCTTTTCTCCCCGGAAAAGAGAAAGCTCCAGGGGAATATAATCATAGTATTCCAGTAGTTAAAGGGTGGCTACAGAGAGGAGGGAGGCTCTCTCTTCACAATGACCCACATGGAGAGACAAGGGGCAATGGATACAAACGGTACACATCCCTAGGGATGTGTTAGAGTCTCCATCATGGGACCTTCTCAAGATGCAATGGGACAGGGTGCTAGATACTCTCATCGAGGCTCCCTTTCCCATGAAGTGTTGGACCAGATGGTCTTTGGAGGTTCGTTCCAACCTAAACTGTTCTTTGATTCTATGGTGGTTACATCTGCTACAGACATATTCTGAACACATCCACTGGATTTAGTTATCTGGCTCCAGACTAGGGTCATAATTGACAGGAACTGCAATTTTTCATTCTGAATAACATGCTAGCAGTCAGAAGATAAAGAGACTCTGGGAAAACAGGGAAAATGATCAGTAAAAAAGTAAGGAATCTGGAAGGTCAGGTGCCATCTGGAATTTTTGGACTGCAAATTTGACCTCAAGTTCTTCTTCGAATGAGGTTTTGTTCATCTGAGACACATTTTTACCTTAAAATACCAGCCCCCTAATTCACCAGTTAAAAGCTCTTAAATAGCACATGGTTGGTGCTTTTTAGGCTCAATTCCTAGTTTTGCCAGTGGAAATGATGCCAGAACAGAGTGTAGAGTCAGTCTGCTAATTTGAAGAGATAGAAAAGAGTATTAATTTTAACAGAAACCTGTTCCATTTGGTTACAGAAAATGGGACTCCATATGTACAGTAACTGAATTATTAAGTGGCCAGATTATTTGCCTGAGGACACATTTATTTGGCCTAGAAAAAAACCTGTGCATTGTGCTGCAGTAAATGAGTTCTGGCTAATACAAAGGTACATGCCACACTTTCCCAATGGTTTCCTTCTAGCTTGTATTTTGATGTTTATTGCTCTATGCATAAGTGTTCAGAAAGAAGACACATGCTGTAGAGATTCACAAAAATACTTGGAAGACTTTTGCTGCTCAGTTTATCCCATCAGAGAGTGGGGCTCACATTTGACATGCCTCCTGGTCTCTGGTTCAGCCATAAATTGATGAATTTAAACATGTGGCCATACCAGCTGGGGGCAGTGGGACTGGCCATGGACATTAAGATGGGCACAGGTTTTAATTCATTGCAGCATTAAGCCCACAGCCACCAGACAAGCACTGCAAATACTACAGCTTTCTGAATCCACATATTTTACCTTGCAAATTTTCATATATAAAATCTCTTTTTACAGCCTGTGTTAATTTCAAATTCTGATTATCAAAAGCAGAAGAATGCCTCTGTAATTTATGTAATGTTTATTTAAACCATTAAAAGAGAATCTGCTAACAGCGAGTAGTGCTAACAGACATTACTACTCAAGGGTTTTAGCAGAAATTTAGCCTTCTTCATAATAGAGTTATGTAATACATTCAGAATCTGTAATTTACTGAGTTTCAGTTTTAAATTGTGCTGCTTCTTTAGGTACAGATGTAGCAATTTGCTGGTCGCAGTTGAAATGTATTTTTTTTTCAGTGATAACACATTTGTTGGTTTCTTAATTAGATCTAAGATTTCTCTTATTCTGTGAGTTTTCACTATAGCAGGAAGGTAATTTCCATCCAGTCTGTTTCTGTCTTTATTTCCCTCCATTTATCCTGAATTTCCAAAGGCAATGTTAATGTATTTATATTAATTTTATTTTATTTACCCATCCTATTGCAAAAAAAAACCCAAACCAAACCAAAACAAAAAAAACCCAAACAATAATAAAAGAAGGAAAAAGCTACAAATGTACAGACCATACTGAAAAATTATTTTCTAGAAACTTGGCCTGTGTCAGTAACTTAGTAGAGTGTTGCAATTAGATTAAATTAGATAAAGAGATAGATACAAGTTTAGAACAATAATATGTTTTCTTAAAGGACCTAAACCGATTAGCATGCACAAAGGGTAACCTGTCTGGGGGAGCTGAGTACATCTAGGTCATCTTTGGGAATACAGACTACACAAATATCACCTGAAAATTCACATTTTGTGCAGACATTACCACTTTCAGATGGAGAGAACTTGAGTGTGTTCTGCTGACGTTTTTTCTATTTCTCTCTCTACTTGCTTGTGGCCAAATGAGATCAGCTGTTATGTATATATATGGTATGTGTGTATATATATGCATGCACACACCCCCACCCACGCACAAGGATGTATGCATGCGTTTGTGGGTATTTAGACTGAGATCTGTCGCTGATTGAGACTGGCGTGCGGATCCAACACCACTGTGCTGTGAGTGCTCTCCAGCTCCCAGCTGGTGTTCGCTCCTGCTGTTCCCTGACCATATGTCAGGGTAACATCAAGGCATGCACCTTCTTTTCTCCTTCTCCTGCTCCTCTGTGCCTTGGTTTCTGCAGGAGCCTCCCACTGTGGTCTCCAACACACCTCCCTGCCTGGATGGAGGGGGCTCAGAGCTTGCGCGATGCTGGAGCTGGATGTCAGATGTAGATGCTGAGATACAGAGGTTGTGTCTGTGCTGTCAAACAGAAGAGGGCTCAGGAGCAAGCTTAAGGACAGGACCTCTGCCACTGCTTAGTTTTAGCTTACTCTCTCCATACTCCTAAAGATAGAGAACATAAACCAATCTGACGCCGTTTTGTCCCAAATCCAAGAATCAGTGCCTCACCTCCTCTTATTCAGCAGTGCAGACAGGACAGGGAGGCCTCACAGGTCTGCAAACAGGCAGGAGCTCAGAGAGCAAGAAGTCATGATGTTCCCAGGACCCAGTGAGCCACCAATGGAGACATACAGGGCGTAGTTGTGACTGGATTTTGATGGATTTGGGAAAGACATAAGCTTGTGAGGAAGGGATTACAGTGTTAGGGAGGTAGAAGAGAAGACGGGGTCAGGAACATGCTATTGGTGTCATGGTTTGAGGAAAGTAGAAAGTGGAAGGGGAGGAGGGAAAGGTGACAGCCTTGATCGCAGGAACCTTTTATGTTAAAGGATCTTGAAATTTTTTGGGTGAAGGTTTTGGTTATTCCTCATCTATACCAACAAATAATTATTAGAAAAGAGACTTTTCAAAGGGGTTAATGCATATGAAAAATTCTGCTGATGCAACCTAAGGATTGTTTCTAATAACAGGGATTGGAAGTGGCTGGAATAAAGGTAATGTGTTGGACATCCAGTCTGAAAAGTGGACAACATGATGAAAGGAGAAGTTCAGTCAATGTGCTGGCCAAGGAAAGAGTGCCAGAATCCAGAAAAAGAGCTGTTATGGCCAGCCTCCAGCCCCATGCATCTGCAATTAGCCTTGTAGCCTTGTAGCCTTAAAATATAAACAAAAAGCTCTGCTTCCTGATGCAATGCATCTGATTTTTTTCTTCCTTTATACATCCTTCTTGTCAGAAGCAAATAAAATTACTATAACTGCCAGCTAAAAACTGAACAGCAGAACTAACCTTCTCCTACCTTCTGACAAATACTGATAGTAATAAAACAGGTTGATTGACAAAATGAGAGATTTCTATGGATATTTTTATGGATATCTTCTTTTTGAAAACAGACTTTGATTTTAAAAAAGTTTGTTTTGGTTTCACTTTTACTGAAATTATTTTTTGGATTATTTTAATTCTTTCCTCATATTCTAATACACAGCTTCTCAATGTTACAGTGATTTTTTTGTTTGCTTGCAATGTGGCTAAACAGGTTGGGGTTTCTGCACTCGAAATATGAGTCTTTGATGTTTTTAATTGTACAATGTCAAGTTTAAAAAAAATGCATTTTGGCTGATGAATTCAAAAGAAAAAAAATGCATGGAAATGTGATTTTAAAAGGAAATTTGGAGAAAGGTGTTATTTGAATAAAGCTTTAAATCCAGAAGTGTTTGAATGAAATCATAACCCATTAATTTTGGAGGTCTTGGGAGATTTTAATGGGCCAATATTTCATTTTGGCATTAAAAGCAAAACTAAACTGCTAAGGAGTCTAGAATAAATACTAAATAGTTCACTACAACATGAGCACCTGATCAATAGTTCTCCTTTGAGCAAGAGACTGGACTAGATGCTTCTTCCCTTCCAGCCTATGAATTAAACTACATATTTCACTCTTCTTTAAATGTAAAAGACTGAGCAAGTCAAGTGGTGGCAACAAATATGGAAGAGATGTGAAAGAAAACTGAAAGAGACCTGCTATCTATTGGTATATCTGCCTCTTGTATTTTGGGGATGAGGAAGGATAACTGACTCATACATATAATTAAAAAGTCCTTATTTGGAGAAAACATGCTCAAAATTAATCTGTAGCATTGCGCACTTCACTAGTTTGACTACATATTTAAACTATACTTTGCAGGATAGGTTTTTATTTTAAAAGCGTGGTCTGGGATATATTAATATGTGATTTCAAATACACAATTGTTATCAACAGAATGAATTAGTTCCTAAGCCAATAATTATTAAAAAAATCCAAGAGCTATTTTTAGATATTATAGCCTGTGCACACACTTCATATTATTTTAGTGCACAATATAATTATATAATATATATATAATAATTACATATAATTTTATATATATAATTATATAATTATATATAATATAATTAGTGCACAGGAGGGCACAAACATCTCTGGATTTTTCTTTTATCTAAATACTTTTCTGTACCTGTGTACAATATTTATAATTATCTACATATATTTCAGTTCTCACTGAAACTAAAGAAGGCATTGCAATTTGCCTTAATGGTACCTAAGTCTAGCTGTATCTGAATAAGAACATATGTTATAAAAGATCAGGATAACAACTAGCTCAAACAGTAATGAAATAATCCACAGAATGTAGGACCAAACGTAAAGCCTACTGTCATAGCTGAATTTTGTTATATGCCCATGCGGCACATGAGCATCCTTATGCAAAGATACTAAGAGACAAATTAACCCTGTTGAAATGGAGGTACCTGAGGTGTCAAAGACATGTAGTCACCCTACACTACAAAAGTTCATTTGTGGTCTGTGGTGAAGAAATGGCACCTGCAGCTTGCCTCATCACCACTGGAGGAAGCTGTCAACTACAGGGTTTAAAGGATGACCATGTTTTTAATTTCAGCACTTCAGGTTTCAATAAATGGCCTTTTTAATATTCCATAAATCTACATACACTATGCAGGTATTTTCTACTCAAAACACAGAAGTTGATGTTAACCAGGCTGCAGAATACCTATATGATACTTATATTTCTAAATAAACTATATCAAGAGATGAGTTGATGGCTTACACAAGGTTGTTTTGAATTTTTAAAGATGATTCACCTTATACTTTACATAGTCAGCATTATCAAATATAGTAATGAAATTTGCCTCAGTATTTAACAAAATTCTTGAGTATTTTTGAATGAGAAAACATATTATTGTACCCATTGTACAAATAAGAAATCCATAATTTCTTGACTTAGAAGAAATAAACAAATAAAGCAGGGCACTGATGTTGTGTCTGTCACTCAAATGACTCTCCATTTACACCACCTTCCATATATCCTAAAAGAAAGAACATTTTAAATTTTATCCATCAATATGTGCTGTCAGTCTCATTTTCCTCTAAAAGTCAAATTTTCTACTTGTTACATCATGGCTTCCTACTGTGGGGATTACTATGATGCCATGAAATAATTTAGGATGAAAGACAGACAATTCTTAAGAAGCAAGTACATTCTCATGCAACTGTAATGTTGTCATGTCCCTAATGATAAAAATGATAGAAGAAAAAACAGAGGATACATGACACACAGACAAAATGTTTTAAACTCGAACATTTTTCAAAGTTTTCCAGAATACATCAATTGCTTTTTAAGCAAATTGTTTTGTACAGAACTCCAATGGGAGCATTACAAAATGCCCCTCTTCAGCCTACAATTAGATTAATCATGTAACCGAGGGCTTGAATCTGTTCATGTTCTTCCTCAACAAGAATATCAGTCCCCATTCATTTATTGCAAGAAAAAGCTCCATAGAAACAATTTGCACACAAACATCTACCCTACAGTTGCTCCTTGCCTCCAAGTTCTTTATTTCCTGAAGACTAATATTATGTTTCCTTTTCTTGAAAAAATAAATATCTCTTAATAAATATTTTAAAACTTTAAAGAGGTGAAAAAAGTGTTTGCTATATGAAACTGCATCACAAAAACTGTCAGTCAGATTATCTGGAAATTCCCCTGATAAGTGGATAACTTTGTAAAATAAAGTTACTACTCTGAGATAGTTTAAGTTTTATGGAAATTGATGATGGTGCTTTTGTATCTAACATATATTCTGATGCCATGGTGTTTTTTCCTGCTTTATGTACTGCTAGTAAAAGTAATTGCAATATAAGAAGATGCATTAGGTTATCTACAGTCTTCCTTTTGGAGTGACAAAATCAGTTCTTCGAAAGATCAAAACCAACACAAATACTCACTGAAATAAATGTGAATAAACTGACAATCTCCCTGTTTCTTTCTACCTTACAGCTATGGGGAGCTATGAGGCTCCCACAGACAGAAGTCAGAAGTGGACCCATATCAGCTGAAGAAATGTTCTGGTGGGGATTACAACTCTTGCTACTTTTCACTCTCACCATAGCCATTTCTCTGACTCCCTGACATAAACAGCAATCAATCACAAAGAGAGAAGGTTTTGATCATTTTTTCATAATCACGACACCGTTCTCCACTAGAAGGAGGAAGCACTCCTCCTGGATTTGTCACATCTTTCCCAGGAGTAATATCCCTGTTCTAGACCTTTATAGCTGGGAGTAGGTTTTAACATAATAAAATTAAGTAACATGCAGACCTCAGCACATATTGGGTCTAAGTAGCAGTTATGTATGCAGGAAAGTGATTGCAATCACAGTTTTGCACTTAGATGATTTAGGCCTATACCCATGTCTAGGTGCTTTGCAAATTCTTGATATTGGAAGGAAATTTGACACCTGTTGAAATTACTGACAGTATTTTAACCAACTTAAACTGGGCTATAACAGTACCCTTCGAATGCACTGGAAGGAGGAAGAGGCTTTGCATATTGCAGTGCTGTATGCTAATTGGCACGACTGTTTTTTATTCTGACTGTGAACTCTAAGCAGGACTGGAATACAAATAACAATAACAAAGAAGAAGTTAAGTGAGGATCATCAAATAATTTAATGATTGCATCAAGCTTTTAGATTTATAATGCTTTGTATTATCTCTGTAATATCAGGATAGATTAATCTGGTAGGTACCTCCTAGTTTTACTGTAAGAACAGGGGATTATTTCTGAAATTATCATGGTATAGAAATGCTTTATAACCTCAGGAGAAGGTTTCATTGATAGTGATTAGTATTATCAGTTATCAACTCAAACTTCAGTTGGAGAAATGACACAAATCTCTTTCAAATTACGTGGAATTACAGGAATAACTTGTTCTAAAAAATGCACTGTGCTGATTTTGGATCTGCAGGGCAGATATCTTCTTCATTTTTCACTAGTCAATTCTTTGCTAACAGCTGAAGCAACTAGGTACTCTCTTACCTACTTAGCTCATGTTGTCATTATTTACCCCTCTTTCACATCTAACAACTCCATATATTGATTGCTAAACTACTAGAGGTGTTTGAGCTTATATATTTTTAAAAGAATAAAACAGTCAGACTTGAGTTTGCCAATGGAGACAGGAACAGATACACTAAGCATAGAGAAGTTTAACTTTTAAGGCAGACTTACACATATTCTAGAGCCCAATAACTGTAATAAATGGTTTAGTGGATGAATAGTGTTTGCTTCTTCTATTTCTACTTACATCTCCAGTAGAATATAATCTAGCAAGCACACTCTTAAACACTTCCTAGATGGGATATCTTAAGAAACACAGACAGAAGACCACTCAGACTGTTGGTTCTGCCAGGCATAAAATGTGGAATTGACAGGAGAGTTTTGACTGACATTACTCTGAGCACTGGTGGGAGTAAGATGATTAGACAGACCAGCAGACCTTCAAAGCGGAAACCTTGTTCTCTAGAAGACTTTCAAAGCTTGAAAGTGCAGTGATGATTCTGAGAGGCTAAGTCTTGGTGTGTCAAATTCTATTGCCTATTTAGCACCTGTTTATTAGCATAAACCACAGGTTTAGGATGCTACATTGGTCTTTAGAATGCTATGTTACATACGGAAACTAGCATATAATTCTCAGTCACATAATCTCAGGACTTTACATGATTTTTAGCCTAGTTAACTAGTTTCAAAGATTTTCATATCTATGTTTTTTCTTTGGACCTAAATAATGGACCAAGACCCAAACAAGACTTCTCATCTTGAGTTTTGATACTTCCTCTTCTATGCCTACAAGACAGTTGTCAATAAAGTGGTTTAGATATTTGCTTTACCTTTGGTATTTCTTCACTTCTGCTTTTGAGAAAAACATGAAATTTAGGTGAATCTGTGAAAGTATACTTTATAAAGAAGGAAAGTATACTTTATAAGAAGGAAAGTATAAAAAGGAATGTCTAAAGTTCTAGGCTGAGCTCATTTCATTCAAATCATGCTTGGACCATGAACTAGTAACAACGTATGCTTCATATACATGCTATGATGATACAACTGACATGATGTAATATGATTTTCTATGTCACAAACTTTTAACTAATTCAGCTGCATCAATAGATCTCTATAATAAAACAAATAATCAACAGCATACACAAATTTAAGAATTAAGAGCCTTAAATGAATATAGTCATTAATGATTAAGGTATATGTAAAATGAGAATGGTATTTGGGTAGGGTTTTTTTATTGTTTCAGATGCAGGATGAAAACATTCACCCCTTTGGGCAGAGGGACCATGACCCACTGGCTGGAGACTGATTGTAGGAAAAGACAAACATGAGTAATCTAAAACTAATTTCAGAGTGAGAAACAGTAATAACTTGCTGGGAAAACAACACATTTCTCCCTTAACAAAGCAAAATGGTCTTTAATGATTCCCTCTGATCAAGAAACCAATGATGCATTTTGGTTTCCCCTTAGTTCCTCCACTTATTGGGTAGATACATTTCTACTTGGTGTATGTGGTTGTTCTTTAATATTTACAGTAACTGTGATCTCAAATTTTGATTCTGGGTAGAACTCTCTTGGTTAAATTACAGTGCCACGTGTTTCCTAAATTGCATTTGTAGCTGTTAGCCCTTAGCATTTTGCCTCGCAACAGTTGTGGAACTCTGTATTTTTAAGAATGTAATAAACACCATCCACACATACCAAACTCCAGATGATGTTTCCAGTAAAAGCATTTTCAGAGCACTCTGGCCCAGCTACTGGATTTTACTGGAGTGAAATGTACTTTTACTCTTCTTACTAATGCTTTCCTTTCTTGGCACATAAGGTACTAAGATATTTATAGTTACTCTTCACTTCTTTACTTCAAATGTTATTTCACTGTTTTAAGAAGACAAATTAAGTCATCTATATATAGGTAGATGGTTTCAATCCTCAAGGTTTGTATGACGATAATTTCACTCTGCAAAAGCAGTGATTTTCATATTAAAAAAAAATCAGTTACTGAAACAATACATAGGATGTCAGAAATGTTTATGAACCCATTAAATCACGTAATATTACAGTTTCTATACCACATAAAATACATGTTATTGGAGAAAGAGATTACCAACCATGGATCGGCTTTACAGAGTTGTTTTCTCTGATTAGCACATAACCACAAAGCTCTGTGAGGATCCATCTGGCATTTTCAAAGGTATCGTCATTTGTTTTCCAGTCCAGCTACAGCCATATTCTGATATTGCTGTTACTTTACTAGGATGCTCCCTGATTTCACAACAATGTACTCCAGCATTTAATCAGATCTTTGTTATGCTTTGTGAATACCATGGTACCATATAGAAAGAGCTGTTCTAATTAATTACTTTTCCCTTTTAGTAAAATTGTTCAAATATTTATAAAACCTCCACTATAAAGGTGTCCACTGATCCTTTGGACCAAACCCCCACGAAAAGGTATGAGCATCTAGCCATGGCAGTTGTCCCCATCTTCTGATTGCCCATTGGTTTATCACCCTCAATCATCTTACTGGTTAGTTTTACCCTGGCCACTCCCTTTCTTGTCCAGAATAAAGCAGCTGTGCTAAATGGAAGTCAGAGAGGGACATTCTTACCTGCAAACTATCCTTTAGGGCAGGAGTGTCAAAGTAATTTTCACCTGGGGCCACGTCAGCCTCATAGTTGCCTTCAAAGGGCAGAATGTAATTTTAGGACTGTATAAATATAGGAGTAGTTACAGTTATACGCTCCCAAAATTATATTCATCCCTTTGAAGGCAACCACTAGTCTGATGTGACCCCAGGTGAAAATTACTTTGACACCCCTGCTTTAGGGCCACTTTAGCCTTTTATCGTCTTTAACTTCTTCAAATAATAATACATCAGTTACATGTTACCCCAAGGCACCAAGAAAAGGAAGTCATGTGCAACAGTATTGTCTCTAAAGACTCAAGATATTGCCATACTGACATGTCAACACTATAGTTTTATGTATTCAGTTACTTTCAAGAACATGTATTTTACTCCACAAATAATAGTGTTTGTTGTTTATATGTTGCTTCTTAGTAACGGTATCTTCATGTCAAAGCTTTGACCAAACTTCTCCATACCCCAAAGGCAAGTGAAAAAACCAGTAAGTTGTGAAAGCAGTTAGTGTGAAGTGCACTGTTTAATATATACACCGATAGTCACATCCAGTCTAGCAAGACCAGATATCCTCTCTTTGACAGATGTAATCTTAAAATACTAATTCTTGTACAACTAATGTTTTCCAAGAGCCAGGCTCTCTGAAAAAACTCAGCCATCATGTCTTCGACTGATATTAGGGATATGCATAAAAGAAGCTTCTCAGTTACTTGTTCTTTGCCTAGATTATAAAACAGGAGTGCTGGAAGACTCCCACAGAGAACAGACTGAAAATCAACACAAGACCTGGCACCACTGTGTTGCTGTGATCCCAGAGGAGAGGCAGGTAGAGAGCTGGGAGAGGAATGCATACTTTAATCTTTCTAATGCATCTTTTCTTCTGTGAGCATGCTATCTTATACCCCATACACTATTTAAAACTTGGGTTATCTAATAGCCCCTTAAATGCTATTGGTATGCTGTTAAAAGGAGGATAAGGATTTCACCAGTGTCAGTTAATTAATTGGCAGCTAATGCATTAATCTCCACTGCAAGTGTGCTTGCATCAAAACTGCACCCAGAGAAGTAAGTAAATTGGCCTTTAAAAATTCTAGGGGGATTTTGTGTTTGTAAGTGTACTGAGCTTAGCAGAAGTGGCATATACTGCGGTGTTTCTAAGGATAGTCCCTTCTTTTTCAGAGCTGAGTGATCTGTAGATCACAGACATTACAGACTTCCTGTTCTACAGATTTGCGTTATTCCTGTTTTTTATATCTCTGATAAGAGAGCAGACCATCCACTTTTCACACTGTCTTAATTGATGTTAATGGGATTGTCCTTCTGTCTTCAACAACTGGTTTAGCTTGTGTACCTTCTTTTTGGTTTTACACTCATATTTCTCATGACCTTTGTTTGAAAATGGCTGAAAATCTCTTGATGTCTGGAGAAAATAATAGAGGTGGACCTTACTGCTGAATGCAGGTATAGCAAGACATACTTCTTTATGTACTTAAGCTATTTGGTAAGTAAACTTTCTTTCTGTTGTTACAGCTGGCAATGTGAAGTATGTTTGGGAACAGAAGTACGCAAAGGGCACGTAAAGCAAACACCATGCTACGCTTTTGTTCCAAATAATGTCTACATAATTTAATCCATATTTTTATCCAGTTATTTTCCTTCAGCATAAGATGCAAATGCTTGCACTGTAAGCCATTTAAATTTTTTTTAATATATTATCTGTATAGGATTTTTTTATCGGCTTGCACTCCTTTCTTTGCTGGTCAGCAACAGCAAGTTCAACTGTACCTTTGTCATCTTGCGTTTGGTGGTCAGGAAAGAGTGACAGAAACTCTCTCTGAAACAAGACAGTTTGCCTCCTTGACACAGGTACTTCCTGCCTTCTCATTTGATCCATCAGTCACAGAACTTAAACAAAAAAAATCTGTCAGATGCTCTTGAACTGTATGTTCACGTGCTGAGTTGGTACAGTGCTTCTCACATAAGAGCATTTTAGTCCTTCAGAAGCCACTTCTGCCACCAGTAGTAGTATTTTTATCTTAGTAAACTCTATTTAGTGATGACACCACAAGTCACAGTGAAAAGTCCAGGCAGAGAAGACAAACAAAACCTCTCAGCGGGGATTTAGTCTTACTGACCTACACATAATCTGTGTTTACAGTGTTATGGTGTGGTACCAATTTAACATACAGTCAGTCATCTGTTACTGGAGGCGCTATTTGTGCATTTCTCAGCTTTTTCAAGCAGTTGAATTATCTCAGATTAAAAAAGAGTCCTTCCTCCCTTTAGTAGTCCAAAACCTTCCATAGATTCTAACTTTAGCACTTATGCATCCATTTAGGCTGAAGTGATAATAATGAATCTTTGTCTTCCACAAGCGGAAGACACCCCATAAAGAGATGATCCAACTCATATAAAGCATGGTGCTTGTCTCCCCTTCCCCATACAAATAATGACCTTTATTCTGCTGCATAAATACAAGCACTTAAGTTAGATGCTTGATCAACCTAAACTTTTTTTCTTTATAGACAAAGGAGAGAGGGGGCATTTCCAGATCATGATATAATTTGTGATGAATTGAATGGCATCTACAATAGACTTGTGGGAGTATGAGACAACTGTGCTTCCACCTTGGCTGCTTCATACTGCCTAAAATTAAATAGAGTGGATGCAGGTCTAATAACCTCCATTGAGATGGGCTGAATGTTCTTTGTGAGCAACAATCTCCATACAAAACTTTCAGAAAGTTATAAAAGTTTCAGGTAATACTTTTGGAGGCGATAAGACCAGGGTGGGTTTTTTTTTTGCTGTTGAACACATGAAAAAGCAAAGTCCTATTGTGCAGCTCCCAGGCTCAAAAAGGAATGTAGCACAGTACTCAGCTCACACGATATATTGAAAAATGCACCTCATGCAGCAATTAAAGCACTCCCCTCTAGTATGCAACGCTCACATGCTGTGGTTGCTAATGCCATAGAAAAACCCTGTAAATCAGGAATTCTCTGACTGATCTGACTATTCAGTCTTACAGTGATAGTCTCTTCTCTTCAGTATTTTAAATTTATTTAATCCCTTTAGTATCTTTTGCTTGTCCATGTAATTAACATTCCTGGAAATCAGCATTACCACTGCTCTGGGCAAGCAGTACAGTCTGTTCACAAACATTTAGTTTTGTACAAAAGTTCGAGAACCTCTGTTGTCTCAATATGAGACCACAATGCACATATTGGGACCTACGTAGATTAAGTGGACTGGAGAAACCCTCTATCTACATTAGAGATGCCTGCTGCTTCTTATAACTCTGCTTTTTACTTTCTTTCCTTTATTATTAGTATAACAGATCAAATCCATCTATGGTATAGCTGCTCTGAAGCCAGTGAAGTTACTTCAGGGATGAATTTGACCCATTTAATGCTTTTCTAGAACCTAAGCAACAATAAATGCCACATCTCTTCTACAGCTCGAATGTTGTTCAGAGAAGGGATGTACAATACATCTTTGTCTTCTTCCTGCTCATAACGAGCAGTGTAGGTCATCTGCATCATTAACATTTGCAGCTGATGCATTTGCTTAGTCTGTATACACTTCTTGGAACTGCACAGACCTTCTCATTGTTTTCAGAACCTTGATTTTTCTTAGCACTATCATCATCCAAATGTATTTAAGGATGAAACTATTAGAAACACAATTGGTGAATTAATGTCATGAGGACTGCTGCTGGCAGCTCATCAATTTTTGATATGCCACTCAGACAAATGAAACATAAGCCACCCAGAACAAGGGGACCTTTTGACACTTCAAAGGAAACCCCTATGGGTGGTTTCCTCTTGAAGCTGCACTAAACTGGCTCAATCTCCTCAGCTGGAAGCTGCCAATGTCTCATTAACCCCTAAACAGGCCCTGCATGAGCTTTTCTTTTCAGCTATAATTATGCCATGCACTCCTGTTATGCTGTACTGAATTGCAACACTGTCACCAGCACATTATAAACATCCACACTAATTGAAAAGCAGATTAGACTCGTGTTAATTAGCCAAAAAGCCCGCCCACTTGCATGCATTATGATTGCCTCTTAAATACTGAGGATGTTGAAATCCCTCAGAAAGACAAGGCAGACTTAATTGCAATAACCTGCAAATTAAGTTTAATTTACTTTAAATTTACCGGTTTAGCAGGCTCATTTGATGGTGTTAATGTTCTAGCAAATTAATTATCTGAATTAGTCATGCCTGGTGGAGTTTTGCAGCAGAATACATTGTACAGTAGCCTATTAATAACAGACAAACAGGACAGGATTAATGAGAAGATTATGTTAAAGTTCTTTTTTAAAATCAAGGATCTTGCATGAATTCAAATATAATCACCAAAGTGCAAATACAGACACAGAATATAAACAAACTGAAATTTATTACACTCTATGGCATGCCATCTACGAGAAACAGTAAAACATTACCCGTGAAATATTTGATAGAAAGAGGCCTCTTCTATGCACTCAAGTAGATCACTTCTCACAGCAAACCATTTCCCATTATCTGCTATCTCTCTATGAAACTTCAAATATGTAAGTGCTTTCGAAAGTACTTGTGCTACAGAGAGAGAGCTGATAAATAAATTAGAAATAACATCTCATACGTTAATTCCATAGTCCACTTTGTGGCTTATGAGGCAGCAGAATTGCTTTTTTGTACTCCATTGCTAACCACTATCTGCTTCAGTTTAAAAAAAAAAAAAAAGACCTCCACAGAGATACGGCTGCAAGTAAACTATAAAAGCAGGATTCTTGCTTGCCTCTTCTCCCTATAAAAATACAAGAAGTTGAAAAAAAAAATCTCTTCTAATAGCCTTTGGAATAGCTCTCAAAATAAAGATATAATTTGCCTCGTAAACAATGTCAAAGTACAATCATTCACCCTGAAAAAAGTGTTGGCTGACACTATGAGAGAAGTGAACATAGGGGTGACAAATATCCTTTTTAACTGGTCTTGATCATGAAAGTTTAGTCTGCTTATGTGTTAAGTGTTGCCTCTTCCATTAGGGTGCACAGCCATCGCAAATAATGAGATATATTCAATTCAACTCAGTCTCCCTGTGGAGGGCAGGAAAAGCCTATGGGAGCACAAAAGATAATCCTTGATGAGTGTGAACTGAATGTGATTGAATATAAAATTCTAGATTATTGATTGGAATCTGTATGTTAAATCCATCATTCACTGAGAGTAGTTGCATCTTGTGTTGGTTTCAAAGGGCTTTCAGGCTGTCGTGCAGTGCCCAGTGAAGAAGCCCAAATGTACATCATTCTTGCATATACAGTAATGCACAGAAAATAAAAATGTCATCCTTTGAAAAGAAAGACTGAACGATGCAGTCCTTAAAAACAGATTATCTCATTAAAGAAGGAAAGGTTTGGTAGGAGAAAAAACTACGCCTAGTTTCTTTATGGGAAATATTTTAATTTTTGAGGAAAAAAAACTAAAATAAAAAAATGGTTTCAATATGTTTTTTGTATTGTGCTGATATATCATGTAGACCCTTTCTGCTTTCCTTATTATTTTTCCCTCTCTCAGATAAAATTACAGTTTGAAACACTAAATGAAACTGGCAGAAAAGCAGCCATTATTAAAACTGGGTTGAATAATGAAAAGAGAAAAAAAAAAAAAAAAGGAAAGTAATTCTGCTTTAAAAAGCTTGTACATGAAGGGCTGAGATGACTTTAGTAAGAACCCATAGGGAATAGGAACTACACCAAGAAGGAAATGGATTCCTGTGACACATAAACAAAAGGCAAATGACTAATATATTTACATATAACATGTGGTGTATTCATTGCACACCATGGTGACAGAATTGTTTATTTCATTTATAATTTATACAGCAAAACCTTATTATATGTGTAACTAATTTGCCTGATGATAATATGCAGTAGGAGATTAGGTTTCCATTATATTCTGTCATTAAGAACAAAAGATTTTTGTTTGTTGGTTAATTTTTTTTCTTGGTTCCTATCCCACAGCACACGCTCTACACATGAGTACATTTCTCTTAAATCATTATGATGCTGAGCTAAGTAGAAGGTAGCAAGGAACTTCTAAAAAAGAAACCTGTACAAAATCTCTCACACATGAATCCGCTTTAAATACTCTTCACTTCTGGAATTTTTTATGATATCAGTAATGACAATATACAAAGAAGATCTCACAGGTGATGTGCATGCACCAAAAAAAGAAATGTCAGAATAAATATAGGCTCCAGAAGCGCTTTGCTCTGAGAGAATAATAAAAAAAAAAATCAAACATTTTACCAGAAGCAGCATTAGAATATGTGACTAGACAGTTCATCTCAGACTACAGGGAGCGGGTGGGTGGGTAGGCAGTGATGAGGGAATTATCTTGATGTATTTTCCACTGTGGCACACAAGACAGTGCAATTCTCTGAAAGGAATTGTTAGCACCAAGCCAGTAATTCCCCTCTGTGGTATTACAAAGTGTGTGTATTACAAAGGGGGAAAGAAGAGGGGGAGCAACCTGCAAAGTGCTGTATATGTTTCCAACACTAAAGCACATATAACCTTGAATTAATCCAAATATCCTTATCAAAATATAAATGCTGGGTCAGAAGCATACTCACGTACGTATGTTGAACTTATTTCTTTGTTATCCTTTGGAAAACAACAATCTACTTCTAGGAGATTTGTTAAGCTGTATAGTTGCTTAACCCTTTGCAAGTCTAATTCGTATTGCAAAGTGAAACCAACCTATTGCAGAAAAGAAGAGCTGGAGAGTAAAATGCTTTTAAAAACAGAGGATATTTTCCTGTTTAACTCAGAGATGTCCAGCACCTTCCAAAACAGTAGGTCACACCATTTCGGTCTTAAAAATCTGTATGAAAGTTTGGTAGTATCTAAAGGCTCTGCTAACAAAATTATTTGGATAAAGTGACAATTGGTGGTGCAGGTGTACACAAAACACTTAACCGTTTTACTGTCTAAATTAATGTATTGCACAAATATCTCCTCAGGGAGACCCTATCAGTCCTCAGATCCATAGTTTGTTGACTCTGAGGGCTGACAAGCTCGAAAGTTCAGGCAGCAGGTGAAAAAGGGCACCTCAGCATACAGAGAGTGAGCAGGTAATGAACATTGACTAGAATGAGTAGACATCAATACAGTCTGGGGACCAACCAGCTGAGCAGCAGTTTTGCAGAGAAGAGCTACAAAAAGTTTTCCTGGTGGACACTAAGTTGACCATGAACCAGCAATATGCCTCCTGGGCTGCATTAGGGAAAACTTAACCAACAGGTAAAAAAAGGTGTTCTTTCCTCTCTACACAGCAATAGTGAAGCACATCTGAAGTGCTGGGTCTAGCTCTGGGCTTCCCAGTACAAGGGAGACATGGACATACTGGAGTGAGTCCAGCAACAGGCTGCAAAGATGATTAAGGGACTGGAGCAACTGCCTGACTTGAAGAGGCTGAGAGAGCTGGAACTGTTCAGTCTGGAGAAAATAAGGGTTCAGGGGGGCCTGGTGAGGGTTACTAAAGAAGATGGAGCTGGACTCTTCCCAGTGATGCCCAGTGACAAGACAAGAAGTACCAGGCTCAAAGTGAAATGCAGGAATTTCCATTTAAACTGAAGAGAATACATATATATAGAGAGAGAGTGAGGAAGATGAAACACTAGATCGGGTTGCCCTAGGAGGTTATGCAGTCTTCATTCCTCAATATATTCAAAACCAAAATATGCTCTTGGGCAGCCTGCTCTGGCTATCCTTCCTTGAGCAGGGGAGGGGCTAGATGATCACCAGAGGTCCATTCTGAACTCAGTGATTCTTTAATTTCATGATTCTCTGATCTTCTCTAGACTGAGCTGCAGTAGAGGACTATATTCCTGAACCCACAATTGCTTCATAACATTACCTCCCTTAGATTCTCATAAAGTGAAAAATGAAGAACAAGCATGGAGATTTGGTGGTTGTCAGAGCAGAACAAAAAAATGGAAGACACCAAAGATGGTGAGTTGGAGAAACCCATAGGGAATTGTAAGAGTCAGATTATGTGACTTTGACCTATGAAAGGTCAAAAAAACATGTTAACCTCTGGTTTTTATTGTTTTCTATACTTTTATTGCCACTACAGTTTAAGACCTGTGCTAGAAACTGACTGCAGCAGGTGTTCGTGAAAACATCTGGAAACAGAGCTTTGACAGAAGCCAAAGAAAAGTGCTGAATTCCTTAAAAAGTATCATATTAATCTATCTATTTTTAGTATACCAACTGCAATTGGAACCAAGCTACTAGAAATGGAAGAGATGAATGAAAGAGATTTTTGGACTAGATTTTTTTCAAAGTTTAGGTCTTAGTAAAGCAGCACTTCTAACAGTTTCTGAAGGACCAGGGCTATTAGCTTGATCACAGAAATATGTTAAAGTGGCAATACGACTGTTGGTCCCCACTTGGCTTGGGCCTGGAGTATAAGCTGCATAGAAAGTGAGTTCAAACTCACTTGAAAACACTGTGAAGACATACTCTATGCAGAAGCTGAGCATGGGCCCTTATGAGATAAAGTGAACATTAAGGAGGAGTATCAAAGGATGGGGAGGTCTTAGCTAAATTTTTGAAATTATTTTGCTCATGTACATAGATTAAAAATGCTTGGGCATTCAGAATGTAGTCTCCAACTGCATTCAGCTGATTAAGTCACTAGTCATGTTGAGGCTGCTTTACTACTGTGCAGCATATACAACTTATTAACAATTCCAATACCCAAAGAAGGTAAATCTCAGCTGGAAGACAATAGGATTATGCAGGACTATTGCAGCTGTAGGGCTTCAATAAGGGCTGGAAAAGGTCTAAAGATCTGTAAAACATCATAGACATGCTTCTTTTGCCAGACAGATTGAATCTACGCAATATTAAGAAAAGAAGGTTGTGAGGGGTATTCACAACACATCACATCTTGTTTAGGGTGCTAAACTAACAGCATAGGTTTCCTGCCTGGGTAATGGAAAGAGCTAGGTTCTTCCAGGAGATGCTTCAGAGCACCTAATTATGACTATGTAGGTCAAACATGCCTCAAGCTAAATACCTAACGGCAAAATTAACATGCCATCTGGTATTCTAAATGGGACCATAAAAACTTGTCTAAGAAGCAACATAAAACTATGCACATAGTCAGTGAAATTATAATGTTTCCTGCATTGTTATTCTTTCTTTATACTGTGTCAGAAGGCAAAGAAACCATGAGTTTTGACAAAATCTATCTTCCAACAATTTAAGTAAACTGAACAGACAATCATTTTGGTGCCGTACCAGCAGAAGACTGACTCTTTCCTTATGGAATCAATTATCTTAGTAATGTTAATGTTGCTGTGATTTCAAGGGCCTTCTCCATACTTACCTTCCATTGCCCTAGACACCAAAGAATTATACACCAGCAGAAAAGCCCTACCAAGACTGCAGTCTAGTCTAGAGCTACTGCATTTTAGTTAGTGTGATTCAGGTGAAGAGTCACTTCAACTAAGAAAAGAGCTAGGTCCAAAATATGACAAATAAATGGGAAAAAGACCCCCCAAAAACAACAGAGGAGAGTGTGAGGAACCAAAACAGACTGCTTTAATTAAATGCACATGGGAACAAGATTTTTTCTGCACAAATTTCTGGACCTAACTGGTAGGTCTGATTTAAGTGGCCTTAGTGTACATCTAGTCTAGTCTTTAGAGAAGAGGCAAAGGCAGAACATTCACATACCACTTCAGAGGGTAGTTTGATACAAGTTCAATTAATCTCTGAAAGTGCTTATCTCTGTCCATGGATTATGCACAGACATTAGGCAGCTGAGCCAGGAAACTAGTGTTACCTGCAATGAGCCTAAATTTTTATTGTGTTTTCACATGATAGCCATGACTATAGTTAGGTAGTAAACTATAGCAGATAGTTTGCTATCCTGGTCCCTAACATTCTTAGTTAAAATTTTTAAATGTTGACTGCACCAAAAGCTTCTTTAGGTGGTAGATAACTTCCCAACACGAGTGTCCATCAGCGCATCTGACACATAGACATAAAAAGTCCTCATGTTTTTGTTTTGTTTTGTTTTGTTTTTAATATCTATCTTTGAAGATAGATCCAGTAAATAAAGACAGCTGTAGAAAGATAGCCTTCTGATAGGTTGTCTAATGGACGATCAGAAGGAAGTGACACTGCTCAGCCCAAAACCTGACCTTCACACTTAGTACCTTCTGTTTTCCCCTGGTTCTTCTTCAGCTGACAGTCTCCCTCATACTATGAAGAACCTGGGTATCTCAATTCAACTGTCTGTCCAGAGACCCAGTGAGGTTTAGCTGTCACTATTCAGCTGTCTCTTTGTTGCAGATCCTTGAAGGGCTACTCCAACCAATGAGTGAAATGCTCATGCAGTCTGGTCTTGGAAGTGAAAAAAAAAAACAAAACCAATCTTACACTATGCACCTGCCCCAGTATTGCAATGGTTTGGAAATTAATTCTGCATCAGACGTATGCAAATTTTGCTCATTATGTAGATACTGAGCTATAAATGGCAATCTCTGAAGAATGAGACAAAGAAACATGAGCAACGTTCTCTAGACTTTAGGACATTTGAGTAGACAATTCTTCCTTTCTGACAAAACCAATCCAGTTCCAAACTTCACAAAAATGTAAAAACTTATTTTTCCACAATCGAATTATTTTTTCTTTAAAAATCAGAACAATTCTGAGAAAAATAGGAATAAAGTTTTTTTCATTCTAGTTTTGATCTGAGGAGGAGTTTTTTTGCATTAGTAAACCCGATTTTTTTCTACTAGATCCACAAGGAATTTGAGATCACTTTACCCTACCATTGCTAAGCTCTTCTTGTCTTCTGTGTTTGAATGAAGTTTGTCTTCTATCTAATAGTAAAGGAAGAAAGATGTTAGGTATTAAGAGCACAAGTAAAGAGTATGTGGTAAAAGGGCTGCTTATGCAGGGGTTTTGTTTCAGGAAAAAAATAAACCACAGAAGCAGACAAGGAGAGGCGGGAGAATATCTGAACTGAGAATTATGTCCTGGATTGGTGAACTGTTGTACTCCTTCCTACAGAACACCAAACAGAGGTGATCAGTAGGGACCAGAACAAAATTTTCCCCACAAAAATTTCCCTGCAGCAGAGATTAGGGCATTCTGCTGCAGACAGGCTCTTCTTTCCATAAAGTCTGTGGTTCTGCCATGGAACAAGTTTCTGTAGTTCATTTGGGAGGACAGCTGCACCAGTGCATGATCAGGAAAACAGGTCTTGAAGCTAATTACTGAGAGCATAGGCAGGTACAAGCTACTTATTCACATGGGTAAAACTATGACCATTGGTATTAAAGAGTTGGTTCTGAGTAGTTACATCCCAAACACCCGAAAGTCATTAAGTGCTTGTTTTAACTGCTTGCCTCCCTCCCTCCCTTGTAACTTCCAGGGCTGTACAGGTATGAACTTCATTGCCAATAGTGTCATGGTGTCATACCAATAAGGTTGCTCTAGAAGAGTTGGGTATTTTTGTTCATTGAGTGACTGAGCTCCTTAGCTGTGGTGGATCAGCATAACTCAGATGGCTTCAATAGAGCTCTATTGCTTTAAGTCATTATACAAGCACTCTGTGTAAAATCCAGTCTGTATTCACTTAGTCTATGTTGGAAATACTTGAAACAAACTATAAAAGCCATTCCTTTTTCTCTTCATCCTCACTGGTTAGAAAAGACTCAATCTGTATGGAATTTTAATTTTTTAAATTGTTTTATGTGTTCTTATTACAGTAAGCCTGTAGTGATGTAAAAACCATCATATTCAGTGAAACCTCCAGACAAAATAAAATAATCTAAAATACAAACCATTTGGCACTCAGAAGCAGCATCTTATTAGTACTGGGTGTCCATGTAAAGGTGTTGGCAGTGGGGGGTCCTTGCAGGTGGCCTTTGTGAGAAGAGTCAAGTAGGCACAGCTGATTCCAGTTGGCTCCAACTGATAACATGCAGGGCACAGCTGAGCCTCTCTGCCAAAATAGTGGTGTCTTGGAAAAAAATGTATTTACAGGAAGGGAAAAAAAATGCCACACAGAATGAGGAAGAGAGAAAAAAGAGAAACAGGAGTGCAAACACCAAAGCTGGAGAAGGAGTGGGAAGAGATGTTCCAGGTGTCTGAGCAGGTGTCTACAACCCAGAGAAGAGACAGCACCAGAGTAGATAGTTCCCTGCAAGCCCATGGAAGACCCTAAGCTGGAGCAAGTGGATATTTCTTGAACTGTGACCTCTGGAAGACTCCACACTGAAGCAGGTTGATCTAAAAGAACTGTAGTCCATGGACAGGACTCCTGCTGGAGCAGGGAAGAAGTGTGAGGAGGAAGGAACAGTAGAGAAGAGCTGCTATAGACTGACTGCAAATCCTTGATCCCCATCCCTGAGCACCATTCGGGGAGGGGTAGAGGAGCTGGGCATGGAGGAGGGAAATTGAGTGTGAAAATAAAAGGTGGCATGAAAAAGGTGTGGTAGGTTTTTGTTTGTTTTTGTTGTTGTTTTGTGTTTTGCCACTGCCCAAATCTATTTCAAATGGCAATAAATTAATTTTCCCCAAGCTAAGTCTGTTTTGTCCATGACGGCAACTTGGTAAGCATCTCCCCCTCTTTATCTCAACCCATGAGGTTTTTCATCCAATTTTTTCTGGGAAGTGAATGGCTGGATGGGAATTTGTCCCTTACCCAAGGTTAACCCACTACGCTATTCTGTTGTAAGACCTATTTGGCAATTTCCTTTTCTGATATAAGGTCTCTATATTTCTCTAATCCAAGGATTTACATTGAATTAACACTGAAACATCTCTGTTCATTTATTTATCTATTTAATTTTGATGGACAATGAATTTGTTGAAAAACTCCCTTTGGGAAGAATTTAAAGTATTCAAAAATCTGGGTCAAGTATATGGTTTCAGAAAATAAATAGGGATTACATTTTGATAATGTCTAAAAATGTTATTTTGATAATTTGAAAACAAATCTTTCATCCTCTTGTTTTGAAATTTTTCATTTTACTTAAAAATTGACCTTCAATTTAAAACAAACAAGTAAACACATGTAGTCTCTCCAGTCCTGTTGTATATCCTGAGAAACACCCTGTTTCTTTATGCCAGACAAAAGTCTTCAGTTTACTCCAAATTAGTTTATGGATTTTTTTTCTTTCCTGAAATTGGAAAATTATATATTGCTTCTATCAAGTGTGTCGTGTTGGTTTTTGTTTTCTTTGTTTTTCTCTTTTCCTTTCTTCTTTTTCTTTCCTTTCTCCTTTTCCTCCTTTTCTTCTTTTGAGAAGAACCCCTTTCAATATAGATATCAAAGAAAGGTATCTTTTATACACTTAGTTTTGGGCTGTTTCTCAAGTGTAGCACTGGGCGTAGATTCTTGCCTTACTCGCATAGATGTTATTCTTAGCTCCTTGTACATTTCATTTTTTTAATTTTTGGAGGAATAGTTCATTTGCAGAGTTCCATCTTCATATTTCCAGTACTTGATAATATGTACTACTCTAACACTATAGTCTTTGACCATTAAATACAACCCATAACTTAACTGATGTAATGTGGAAAATATTTGTAATAAACCTGACATTGTATCTATTAGCAGTGATTTGACTGTTATTTTTCCAATTCTTTTTAAAAATCCTTATGTCCTAGATCATGTGACTACATGAGAATTTAGTTTTAATTTCAAAAGTGAAAAACCTCACTCAACCTTAGTTATAAAGAAAAAGTCAAAACCACAGAAGTAAATTAACTTTCTACCTTCTGCAGATTATTCTTTAAAATCTCAAAACCTGAGATCAGTCTCACTTTATTCTCCATTTTTTTAAATGTTATTGGTTTAATAGCGATTATTTTGCCATAGATTTGTGAAGTTCCATGAGAAAAATATAATCTCTCATTGTTTTCTCTTCAGGTTTAACTTTTATATCAGGCTATCGCTTACCTTGCGCATACATGACCAGGTACCAGAGCAGCCAGGGAAGATCCTGACAGATGTAATATAACTGAGAAAGAGGTAACACAGCCTTGTCAGGCTGATGTTCTACAGTCAGTCCACACGGCAATTTTGTCCCATGGTGAAATCACAGTGGCAGAAGCATGAACAGCAAATGTGACCCATGGAAGAGACACACAGGGCAAACTAATCCAAAGGTGTCATTAGTCTCAGTGGATGAGCTCTACACTGCCGTGTAAATACATAGCCCTCTCCTCTGGTCAGGCTAGGCTTCTCCCTTTCAGTACAAGCTAGGCACTTCAGCTCCACGTGAGTGCGGATGGAAAGAGGTGTAAACTGAATTTTTCAATAGTGATGATAAAGCGAGTTTTAGTATTTGGAACAGAGTATCAGGAGATCAGTCTGGCCCCAGCATTGAGCAGTTCTATGAGCTCTGAGCTATTGTGAAGCTTTTTCTTTAGATTTAAACTGCCTTTTTTTTTTTTTTTTCTCCCTAATGAAGAGGAATGCTCACAAACGCATAAATCCTGACCATTCTACAAAGCAGTATCAAGGACTGAATAGGTCAAATATTCACTTTTAAGTGACTTATGCATTGGACATATTCATATTGCAAGATATGTCAATAGCACTAAAATCTCTACAAGCTTCCAGTGTGCCAGAGTAGTGAGCATATTTTGGATGTAAAAACATGCACTTTAAGTAAATAGGTATAAATGTACCTATTCCAAACCAGAAAGTGCACAAGTGATCAAAACAGAGGCAGATAAATATTCGGGTTGCATTATATATTGGACAAATATATTGACAAATGAATAAAAGAAGACTGGCTGTTTTGGGGATTGGTAATGAGACAGGGACTTCTTCACCTTCAGGTCACCCTTGTGATTCCCAGCAAACAAACTGTGGCCCGAATTGGTGATGCCGCTCCACTTCCTTACTGCTAGATGTTCAGATAATAAAAGTAACTACAGTGACTGGCACCACACTACAGCCTGGTCAGAGATTCCAAATTAGCTTCCTTGTCACCTATTGAAAGGCAGCATAAAGCAGATCTTCCAAAAGCTGGGCTGAAGCACATAGTGAGGGAACTCCCAGAACGGCTGCTCGTGCTGTATCTGTTCTGGGTGCACACAAACGGTTCCTGTTTCCACAACTATCAAATCAACACTAAATTCGTTTCCACTGAAGATTTAAAACAGCGAGGACAAAACTCAGTTTGTGCTAATATTGACTATGAAAGGGAATACTCAGTTCATATATCACTCACTCCTTTCACCCTGGATTTGTTGTTGTTCATGATTCAGTATGTAACGGTAAACCAACACCTCACTAGCCAGAGCTTATTTTCTGTGATGCTGCCTGAATATCTGAGGTTCCTTTCAGTGGACTAATCAGCCCTCTTTATTAGATGCAACTGTATATTCATGATCCTATTGGGATAGATAGATTCTCTATACTTTGATAATAAAAATATGTGCTAATGGGTCTCTTTGCTATTGACTTCTTACATGAAGAAAGAAAGAGTGGGCATTATTTACCCACAGGTAAAGTAAAAACTATAAAGGTAAAAGGCTTTTCCATGCAATATACCACTCAAATGTAATAATCCCTGAGATGCTTATTTTAGTAAATGAATCAGTCACACTGAGCCAAGGAAGGGAGCCATCTATTACCATGCTATAAATGTTAAAGACCCTATTTAGAGCTTTATCTCTAGAAGAAACAAAGCAATTTTCCCTGATATTTGTACGACATCAATAATGGTACCTCTCTAAGTAGTGAATAGATGTTACAGTTGCAGTTTGCCCAATTCTTTTTCACTGGTCATCAGGGAAATTCGTCTAAAGCAACCAAAAAAACATAGATATGTTTGCATCATATTAATAAGAGGAGAAAGCAAGGTAGCTGCCAATTGGCAGCAGAGTATGTTTTGGTGGTTTGATAAGGATACTAAAGAGTTTATGATGTGACAGATGTTTCACTACACTATTGTGAAATGAATAGATTATGAGAAGTAATTAGATGTACATTGGAATCAATGCTGTTATCATCGAGGCCTTCGGGCGATGCAATAGATGAGAGTCATGGCAGCAGGTGGTCCAATGGCTCGGAGACAGGAAGACACACCGCAGGAGACTGAGTGACAGGTTTCACAGATCCAGGGGGTGAGAGATCTGAGCTATTGCCTGCATTTGTAATCTTTACTCATGTATAAATAATAACAACTACACTATTGACTTCATATGCTATGTCATAGCCTCTGCTACCCCCTACACACACACATGCACACATATGCAAACATATACATACACACATTCTAGAAGTTTTTCCCTCATTTAAAGCTATTCTTTTATTTTCACATGAAAAAAAAATACATTCATCCCTTTGATTCCAGTGCCAGCTCAGTGTTCTTTGGCTAAAACATTTAAATAAGAGTCCTGACAACAGCTTTGAATACAGTGCAGTTTATCGTGTGCCCAATACAGAAACATCTATGCATTTTCCACAGAAGATTTAACAGAAAATGAGGTGCAATAAGCACAGTTCTCATTATGTTGCTCTTCTTCAAGCATTTCCCTATTTTAGTTCTTTGTCCATCAGGTTCCAAACTTAAGGCAATGTCTTTATCATGCCTAAATTGCCTTTGCTAAGGAACTGGCAAGCTGAGTCATCAGGATAGATGACATAGGAAACCTGCTGACTCTGGGAATATTGGGGTTCTGACCCAGAAACCTCAGTTTTTACCTGTCCCCAGAGCTTCAACCTGGATTTTCTGGGCTCTCATCCACCAAGTAGAGTGGGGGATGGTAACAATGTGGAGACCTAAAGTAAGTGTTACCAGCACTCAGCCTCTGACTCTGTGAGTGGATTATACTAACAGGAGGCAGCTCTGGAAAGCCCTTTGGTGCTGCAGCTTGTCAGTCCCTGCCTGCAGGTGTTTGCTGTGAAATCTTTTATTTTATTGTTGAGGAGAGTGACACTAGGATAAAAGGGAATATTGAAACATTAAAATGTATATTTCAATATTCTGAGTGTAAACATAAATACCAAGATATTTCTTTGAGGTATATGAGTATCAACACAAATAGATAGTCTTATACATGTGAAGTGTATTTAGATATGTCATTTATTCTGTATGAATACCTACCATGAACTGAGATCCATTTAATTTAAGGTATTGAAAGGAAGTAAATCCAATATTATGGAAAGGAAAAATACTCAGCCACTAGCATGAAGTGATGAACTATGATGGGGCTTGCTACAGAAGGATATAGGGCAAAAACCCGAAGTATGTATATGTATATGTATATGTATATGTATGTGTATGTGTATGTGTATGTGTATGTGTATGTGTATGTGTATGTGTATGTGTATGTGTATGTGTATGTGTATGTGTATGTGTATATGTATATGTATATGTATATGTATATGTATATGTATATGTATATGTATATGTATATGTATATGTATATGTATATGGTACGACAACAAGTATTTTGGTCTAGTATTGCAATTTATGGAAACTTGACAGCTTACAAAAAAACCAGGAGGTACATTGCCTGTAAGAGCGTCTAGTTAACTATCCTTACAGTGATATTTTTATTTAAATGGATTGATCTATGGAAAACACAGAGGTTGGGACATTGTAAAAACGCAAGATGATCCCCTGAGATCAGAAGCATATGTTTTCCCTGTGTGAAACAGTATACAAACAATTATCCACTTATCAACAAATATCTCCTATTACTCATGTCTCCCAGCACCATATAGAGCTATGCCAATCTACTGCCACAAATGTGAAGAAGCTGTAAAACCTGTTGAACCTGCTTTCAGTGAAGCAGCACCTTAGTGGGACTAATGGTGTCATGGAACAAGCTGGAAATCAAACAGAGCTTGTCCAGAATGATGGGACTGCAAATCCAAATTTGTTTCTGAAAACTTTGGTCATTGTATGTGCATTACCTGCTAAACTAAGCTACTAATTTAAATTATAAGACCTCGAGAGACTCATGAGTTTGGGTTAGCCAATCTGTATCAAAAGAGGTGAGGAAATCTATTGCTTGGTTGATTGAATCTGACTGAGGTTCAATTTTCTGTACTGATAACCTCCTTTTTAATTCTTTTGTTCCTCTTCTCTCCAAATTATCTACACCCTCAGGTATTCTGAAAAAAATGAGATCTTACCCTGTAATATTCATGCTTTTGTTGGCCTGACTTCATCACTGAGAGCAGCACCACTAACACCAGTGGTGTACTTACTGCCTGTGTCAGGACGGAACGGGTCCCACTAATTCCAGAATATCCAGTGCCTTTTGGGACTTTGCTCAGGAAGAGCTTGGTAACCATGGCCAAACTTGCTTTTGGTGAAATAAATTGCAAATATTAAACACATTAAAAAGAAATGTGTGTCTTCTTTAAATTATGCAGCAATACACAGTGCGCAATAGACTGCTCGGAAACAAAAACACTTTATTCTTCTAATTATGGATTCCAAGATCCTTCTTATTAGTTTTAGCACTATGAGATAGGCAGGCAAGCAGATGTTCCCATTTTTTGGACTTCTAAGCATCTTGAGTACTACCAGATGTTCAGTTTCTATCAGACATCCCATCAAGGCCACCTGGAGGTAGGTCCTACTAGTCAGACTTCTTAGGTCAATGCAATGCCCTGAGAGGAGGAAAGTCTGAGTGCAACTCTCTCACTCTTGAAGCAGGAACCAAATCACTGTGGGGCATTGTCTTAATGATATTGATATTTCAGACTTTTTAAAAGGAACTGGCTCACATTCACCCTTGGAAGTCTCTAGTGTCAATACAGAAGCCAGGGGGACTGTGAGGTCTAACAGCCTCTCCCAATTTCTTTACCTCCTCCCCTGTCTTTAGATCTTAAAGCAGCATTAACTCTATCATGGCCAAAACCAGTACAGGCAGCAACACCACAAAGGAAAAGTGCCACTTGCACACACTGATATCAGTCATTCAGAGATATCCTTCATCTCAACCTTCTTGCAACTTTCTCCTAGTCTTCTTTGTTCATTTGGTCTGTTTCCCTTAGTTCAACTTTATCTCTCTTCTCTCTTTGTTTCTAGACCTTAGAGCCCACCACCACATCATATCATACTTATATTCACACTTATATTCTTGTCACGTCCATGCACATCTAACCCAAACAATAAAAAATCAATGAACAGAAAGGAGAAGCTCTGAAGGAGAAATGACTGTTGTAATAGTGAACTGTGTCTCAGTAAGTGGAATAACACAAAAGAAAACCTTATATTCATACGGTCTGATTTTCCAAGTATCTGTCTGTCTTAAGTTTTGTCTCTAATTAAATGTTGAGATCTCTGTCAAAAGTTATATCTTTTCTAAATGCTAGAAAGCGCTCTCATACACACACAGATTAGGATCTATAAGGATAGTAATGCAGGTGCTTTTCTCAGCAGAATGACTAGAGTCATGTTTTGAGAAACACTGCTACCTTAACTTGCCAATTATTTGGGCTGGAACCTGTGCATTCCTACATGATTGGGGACTGTTTAGCTAAAAAGGCCCTTGAAAAC
This sequence comes from Streptopelia decaocto, assembly GCF_964273445.1. Taxonomy (NCBI): domain Eukaryota; kingdom Metazoa; phylum Chordata; class Aves; order Columbiformes; family Columbidae; genus Streptopelia; species Streptopelia decaocto. The sequence goes on from NC_138663.1 coordinate 167,060,527, forward strand.
AAAAGACAGAAAATAGAGATCATAAAGAATAACAATCTTGTGACAGCAGTTCTCTCACAGTTAAGGTTCAAAGGCTCTTACACTGTGAAAATGATGTTGAATCATCTACCATTTGCTGAACTTCATGACAAAGCTCCTGCTTAGAGGAAAAAAATCAGCTGAGGGAGACTTTGAGGTTAATTACACAAGCCTTTTTAAAGTTGCTGTGCAATAATAATTAATATGTACTTAGCTCTGGCAGTAGGTTTTGCTGCAGCCCTGGCAGTAGAAACCAAATATGAGGCTTTTTTTGTCCTACCACAATCCCTTTGTTTTCCAGAGTATTCTATATATTCACTCCTTTTCAGTGAGGACTATTTTATAGGCGCCTTTTGCCACAGTGTCAACATTTTTACTTTCAAGAAATTATGTCTTATGTGTTACAAATATTAGACATTTCTATGGTTCATATTTTAAATCTCTCTTTTAAAATCCCTACTCTTAATTGCATGTTTTGTCTCTACACATGAAAACTTCTACACAAAGCCATATTCAAATGTGAATTTGTGTACATGATATGTATGGCCAAACATAAACAAATGACTTTAATTTGTCCAATCTTTTACCTGTCATCAGTTTAATGGCTAAATCTATTTTCATGGTAGCACTGAGAGAGCAGAACTTAGTATTCAAAACATGCTGCGGGAGACTGACACCGACAATGCAGGGGTAGTAACACCATGATGCCAGCACTGAACATAACCAGCACAGTGTAACTCTGGTCACTGGTATTTCCTTGCACAAATTTTCTTGTGCAGTTTCACCTACCCTTTCTCTCCTTCAAATAAACAGAAGTGATGGAGAAATGTATTTTCATAAAATCCATAATAGTCAGAAATCAGTCAAGGTTGTAAGAAGAATATTTACTTGATGTACAAGATGAAGTAAGTACTAAATAAGTATGTTCAGAATGTGTGGCACATATAGAGCTGATTATTTGCACATTGTTATGATTCACAATATCTTTCCTGGGATAAATAACATTTTCTGATCCAAGCAACTCACACATAGCAAAGAGAGCAGAGGTATAAATTTCATTATTTTGCTCTGCTCTGAAACTTAGGCTGCCAAAAAACTTCTTACTTATGCTGGACAGTTCACATGCAACAGCCTGGAAATGTCTTCTATGCTCAGACTACAACAAATCTGTTTTTCTTGCACGACTAATGTGTCCCACTCTTCTGTAAACTTGACAGTGAACTAAAACCAAAACCAAACAAAATCCAATAACAACAAATAATAGTTCTTTATATTTTGCTTTAACATGCTTGTTTTTCAGTCTGATTACTAAGAAGCAATAGAAAGGCAATGAGAATGCTCAAAACGTCTCATAGACTAATACAACTTGGATACCTATTGCATGCATGCCCAAATAGTTGTTGAGTTAACAGAGCAAGGAGCACACCTCGCTTACTCCAGTTAGGAGTTTGTCCAAAGGAAGTAACAGGCAAAACCAGAGCTATTTTAAGATAATTATGAAATTGGCAAATAAATACTGTTTACTGCTATGAAAACCCAAAACCACTGGGTTGACATTCCTTAGTTTTCTGAAAGAGCTAGAACATTGCTGATTCACTAGATTTAGTTTAGTGGTTCTTTTTTTGTTTTCTGCTTTCTGCTTTTGATGACCTTTACATGAACAGCTGCTTCTTCTTGTCGGATATAAGATGTAATGGTAATGACATGAAATATGCTGTCCTTTATTTGCTGGGCTGTTTTTCACACAGTTGCAGAGCAAACTTATTGTCAGTTTTTAATTACAGGAAAAAAAATTTGCTCTGTGAAGTTATAATGGAAAATGCTGAAATATAACTAGATTATAAACCTAAATTATTTTGTAATTTTGAAGGAATTTGAACTATATTTTACTTACGTGAATGAGCCACAGAATAAGATGCATGAAAGATGATCTACAACTGAATATGACTGAAGCTACCAAAAAGCTATCACACAGAAAACCTAGTCAATGACAAAACTTGTCTTGTTCTGCTAATACCTGAGATCAAATAGAAAGAAACCATTCTACTTTCCTTTTTCTAAATTAACTGAAAACATGCCTAAATATCTACCTATAGAACTATATAATGAATTAATCTGGTTTTTTTAAGACTAGAGTAAATCCTCTGAAGTCAACAAAGTCAAACTGGTGTAAATGGAGGTAGGATAAACTTGTACCAAAAGTTAAAATCCATGTTTAATACAAGAACATACCCTGGGCAGATGAAAACTTAGAGACATTTACTTAAAAAAAAAAAAATGTTTCAGAGTGCTCTTAATTCTGTATTCTGTTCATTAGTGTGGAACAATAAAGCTAGGCACCTTTTCAGGATCATTTAAGTAAACACAGCAATTTCTTACCTGCTTTTAGTATTGGAACCACTAACAGACACTATGTTCAAAAAGTATAAATAAACCACAAGACACACTAATCAAGGTAAGAGCCATATGTACAAAACAAATGAAGTCTTCCTCACCTTTGGCTTGAGAAAACACAAAGAAAGGGATTTCAGCAGCATTGTCTTTAATCCAATTTACTTTGGATTTAATCTCCAAAACAAGGCTGGCCTGCTAATTCCCAATTATAATGGCACATGTAATCAGAGTCCTCATTAACAAAGACTGACTATATTGTCTATTAGGAATGGAAATCTGAAATGCAAATTCAGCAAATCAAAACGTTAAATGAGCTCTACCCAAGATGCTTAGAGCTCCTGCCAGGGCAGCGCATGCTGGCCGACACCTGCCCTGAATTCTCCCTCCAGCTGAATGTTTCATTCTGTTCCAGTCTTTGCCTCCTAATTGACCTGCTTATGATCTCTGCTACAATTAACATATGCTTATTAGTAATGGCTGGTTAAAGATTTCAAACTGCCGCAGTTTACAAAGTCTAATAGAGATGGCACACCACAGGAAAGATGAGACCACTGTTTCCCTCATCAGCAATGTCTTAGTGGTTTGGTTTCATGCGATTCAAATGAGATAATTTTTCACATCATCTGATGTCTGCAAACCCATACTAATTGAAACTGGAAATCTGCACACAAAGTGGCTTAAGCCTCCTGGTGCACTAAATGAAAATCAGTTAGTGAATATTATTTTTCTCCCTTTTAACCACATGCTTAGCAGCCATGGGAAAAGGATTTTTTTTTTTTTTTTTTTTTTTTTAAAGAAGGGGGCAAGGGAAGAAGGACGGAGAGAGGAAAAATTATAGTTTGAATGATAAAAAATAAACCAGCCTACACACAGTATTTTTGGTCAAATTCTTTGGTTCATTTCTTAGCTTTAATGAAGTTTTATAGATGAATCCAAAAACAGAACATTTTTTTTATGTCTTGCAGAGGTAAAATAATAATTCTGACATTACCAGAATATTGATTGACACTATTTTTGCTCATACTCCGTATCCAGGAAAATATTCTTAGTCAACACGAAGAAACAAACACAAACACTAAATCAGGAAAAAAAAAACAAAAAAAACACCCTCAAACCAAAAAACAAACAAATCAACCAACCAACCAACCAACCAAAAAACCCCACAACAAAACAACACTTAAATATGCAAAAGTGTGTTCTTATATGATGACCACTGTAATACTCTCATTAATGTTAAGGTAATGTCACATTACCTACACTTCCTTATATGAAAAAAGATTACAATATTACTGCTGATTTGGCAGGTCAGTATACTTTCATTAAATTTTCCTCTATCTTCAATGTTTTTCCATATTACTATCTCAAGCCTGCAGGAGCCAATGGGCAACAAATAGATCTATTGCACCTTGTTTAATTCCAGCTTCATTAGCAGTGCACTAATACAGCAATTATGTCTAGTTCTTCTCTCCTAACTGTGTTATTATTATTTATCTGAAGTTTCTTGCTGACCACGTTTATTCCTTTTAATTTTTTTCCTTGACTTCACTTTATCATAATGCATTCTTGAGGAGCGGATTGGACATTTCACAGTCTTTCCTTCACACTCTTATCTTTGATTAGATAAGCCACTTATCCCCCTTTGAAGTCTCATACTGCCCAAATCCCAGGAGGCTGAAAAGAGAACAAGAGAGTATTTGGGGCCTGTGCTTTGTTCCTATGTCCCCAAACATTTCCACTTTTTATAGGCAATCACAGGTAATATTTTATTGTTGAGAATTCGATCTTTGTACCAAATAACTTCAACAGCCATTTTGTCTTCATTTCCTGAATGACATTGCTTAAAACTGTTTTATGCCTCACTAAAAAACCACATTCTCAACAACATATTCTTGAACTCAGAATGCAGAATTCTGCTGTCGGTATAATCCACGCATGCTTTGCAAAGGCATAAGAAGATGCTTATTGCTCCCGAAAGGTTACAGTTTAAGTCAGGCAAATACAATAGAAAAGAAAAGATTAGGTTCAAGCAAAGGAGAGCAGAACACCAGAAAGCAAATTCATGCTCAGCTGTATAGTTGACTTGTGGGCTTTATGAAAGGATCCAAATGAGTTGGAGGATATAGTTCAGTTTGTAGGAAAAAAAATATTGTTGCAGGTTATAGGAAAAGGCACACATTAGGAGGCAAATGAAAGAAATAAAGGTGTCTCCCTAAGGTTAACAGTAACAATACTTGCAGTATATGATTTATGGATATTTCTGATATTTTTTAAATTGTTGAAAAACGGGTAACCTCAGATGTTTTGATGTCATTCAAGTGAATGGAATTGTAGTAAAAAATTTTCTTGTATTCCTTGAAAAGAAAATTGTCCCATGCTTGTCAGCTTTATGGCCATTATAATCAGCTTTGCACTGTTTTAACAAGTTAAGATTAAAACTTCTAGCACTAAATATGGAGTTAGCACATTCAGCTGCAGTGCTCCAAACTTTTACTGCTCTTGCTGCATCTGGGTATTAACTTTATAGCATGAAGACTTGATCCTGTTTACATCAGAATTACCTTTTCACTTTTCTTTCAATTTTTTTTTTTTCCCCACAACTAGGAACATAATTAAAGCGAGAGTGGGATTTTACTTACTGAAAATTAGCCAAGTAAAAGTCAGGGCTCTCACTTCAACTGTTCTCCAAGTCTCACTTTCTAATCAGCAGAGGGAGAGGCATAACCAGAGTGTGATCCATCCCATACCAGCATGGTTATGGAAGGCAGGTAGATAGGTTGGTGTTTTCTGTCTCTGCTGACTCTAAAGGGAGGCTCAATGGTAACTTTAAACTACTAATGTAATTTCCAGTATCTCCTAAAAGAGCAGGTTACTATATCCGCTGGGAATATAAATTCCAAGTGTGTGTGAAAAGAGATGTAAGGAGAAGGAGTCAGGATCTGGTACTGGGTACAAGGGGTTTCTCATGACTGTTTCTGCTGCCATTCAGCTGAGACCACATTTCAAAAGCAATTTGTTTAAACAGTTTCCTGCATTTTCCGAAATCTGAGGTGGCTGCTTTACTAACTAACCTACAGCAAGGCTATGACATGTAGTTAAAGTTAGAAATATCCTTTGATCTGAGTTAACAGACTTTTCGACTGTACAGCAGCATCTTGGTCTTAGCCACACCACTGATTTTGAGAATCCCCTAGAAGTGACAATCTCACAAACTCACAGGTCAGGATTTAGGATGCTATTCCTGTATGTGTTAGTTGGAAATTAAGGAAAAATTAAGGGGAAAAAGTGAGTGCTCAGTCTTTTCAGTGCTTCGGATTAAATAAAGTACGGAACAGTAAGGTCTTCTGATTACTCAGAGGTTCACACCTAATAGAACTAGTTGTAGCAAAATTCTGGTCTATTAATTCTGTTTGAGACTGAGCTGTGTTAAAAGTACCTAGGCTCCTCTACAACTTGGGACTCTCTCTTGTACAGCCAAAACCCACCAGGGGCTACATTTGAAGTTGCCTGCATTGTGGGGCAGAACCATGCTACAACATGACATGTCCCTGTGGGCTCCTCCAGTTGCCCCAAGAAGAACCAAGCTGCATGGACCTGTGCAGTCTGCACGGCCCAGGTAGCAGGAGCACAGGGCACCCCAAGGAGTGTGTCTGGAGTGTAGGCACTGCCACAACTGCTGCCTGGTAAAGAAGTTTGATGGAGAGGCCATGATTTTTGCCTCTGGGTTCATGCCAACCTTGAAAGATCCTTTTTGACTTCTCTCTAAGATGACCAGATCTTCTCCTTGTGAGAGAAGTAATCTCAGTATCTAACCTGTGCTCCTAGAAAGGAACATTTCTCTGACTGGAAGTAGCCCAGGGAGGTCTTCTCAACACAGTCAGTTGATATGGGTCATGATATGACCCTTCCTGAGGTGGGTGCCTATCTCTGCTTAAACAATTTCTCCCACAAAATGACTATTTTTCTCATTAATTCTGAAGGGAGGCTGTGGCAACCAGCACAATGGCAGATGCCAACCCTGTAGGTAGGCCAGACCAATCCCCCAGTTGTATTCCACCAAAAAAATGATGAGTTCTGCATCACTTCTGTATTTTTACTGCACAAACAAAACTCAGCCATCCTAGACTGTCTGCAGTCTGAATCAGACACTGCTTTCTCAGATTTAAAAGTCACAGTAATAATGACACCTTAGTTAAACACACAGGGCAGGTGACCTGCACTGAACTGAAAGTGAATATAAATGTAATAATTAATTGCTAAATAGGCTTTGTCTGTATTTACATCTTTCCTGTGTTAAAGAAATAGAAGTGTAAGAAAAATATAATGTTAAAGGCAAAAGAGCAAAATCACAGTAGTCTCCTATGCTGCTACAAACTGGTTGGGACTACACTACCTTTTAAAAGAAAATAATTTATGCTTAATTATGAATGAATAAAAATATTACTAAAACCCCAGGAAAATTGTGCACACCATAAATCAATATAGCCTCTTATTTGCATTTAATTTTCATCCACGTTTATGCTTTGAAGGACAATTTCTCAGGTTTATTTTAAGTGTAATAAAATTAGATGCAGATCATCACCCGAATATAAAATAAAACAGATTTCACTTTTTTCATGAAGAAAATATTTAAAATATGAAAATAATATCTCATATGTAGATACATTTGTATTGACAGTGGAAAATTGTCATACAGTTAAACTCAGGACCTATTAAATAGTCTCTGCAGTTCAATGTACATTTGGGCACTTGGGTCAAAATAGAGTTCAGCTCCATCCTTTTTTTTTTCCTAAGTAAACCAAAATATGGTAAGTGGAAGTGAACTTTAATATTTTTAGGAATCAGCCTGATAAAAATTTGAAGAATAATTATCCATTTTGAAATACAATTTTTCACTCACACACATGCCATTATGTGTGGTGTTTCATGGTAATATATGAGGTTCTTTCTGCAAATAACTTCAAAGTCTTTTTTCCTCCTTTGCATAGTGACAAATGCTCTTCTACTAAATCATTCAGCTAGAACTGTGCAAATCTGGCTTATCATTCAAACTTTGTCAGACACCTTCATGACAATCTGGGACAACTCGTTTGATAGGATCTAACCTAAAAAACTGCTGAGGACCAAAAATGAGATGAAGCGAATGTGAATGGAAGATAGTCAGTACCTCAGAAATGGAGGTTCTTAATCTCTTCGAACTCCAGTTGCCCAATTCTTTTATTGTTTTAGAAGAAAATACTTCCAGTTTTACAGCTTTCTGGGAAAAGTGTTTCTTCTTATTTATGAAGTATTACTTGGATATTGTGGTAGTGTGGGCCCAATGAACATCTAAATATATTTTTGTTCTGCAGCTGCTAATGAAGTTAGCTCTTGCATGTGGATTTATCTGTCTATAAAGGTGGAATAACAGTACCAGCTATCACAGACAGCTGAATCTCTATGGGCACTTTGGGATTCTCTCTTACTTTTGTAGCACAAATAGTGACAACTTCTGCTTGCCTGCTCCTCCTTTGCTGATTGTGTGGGTGATTATATACCTGATTAAATCGCTATATTCCAAGGAAATTTATGTAATACATTTCTCATAAAATTAGTCCAGACTGTAAAAAGAAGTTTAAAATTAACTTAAATACTTGAAAACAACATAAGTTTCTAACTTCACATGGAACTTCACTTGCAATATTCAAACAAGTAAATTGGAATGTGCATTTCTTTATTAATGCAGTTCCTATTTGGTAGAAATGTATTTAGGCTGTTATAAACCTTACTGCTACAAAGAGCAACCTTTCTGAACATAAATGGATAAAATTTCTTTCCAGCATGCAGAACTTTTGTTGAATAGACTATCATGGTTTCATTGGCACTGTCATGATATACCAGGTCAGGTTGCATGTATGCAAGAGGTTTACACAGTAGAAGTAATTATTACATTGGATATACTGAATTTTCTTACGTTCATTGATATATACATATATTTATAATTAAAATGTCTAAAATTATAGGAAAAATATAGGAAACTTTCATATTTATTATTTAATTTCATTTTCATTTGTGCAGATGCTCTGTTGCAGAATGCGGAAGAAAATGGGAGGATATGGATGAAAGTACCATCATCAGTTTTTCCCCTCATGTAACCTAAAACTGTTCAGATTGTGGTGGTTTTTTTTTTTTTCTATTATTTTTTAGAGGAAAAAGAGAGGGCTTACTCCTGGGATTTGACTTTGTATGCCAAGCTCATGCCTTGAAATAGAATTTTAAAAATAGAAATTCTTGTATGTATTGTAGAATAAATGGTGCTGCTTTAATAAGAATACTTGGAATGCAAATGAATCCTGGAACCAGTGTGTGAAAATATACCAAAAATGAAAGAGAAAAGAAGAAAGCAATATAGAAGATGATTTATTTACTACCCCTCAATTCCTAATTATAATTATTTTTGCACTGCGACGTCTTCTCTAGCCTTTTTGTTTCACAGTATCATCACTAAAGTGATGAAAGGGCTATTAAATAAATATGTGATATCATCCCTTTTTTCAAGATTAGAGATGGTAGCCTTGGAGTCTCGGTAAATTCCATTCTGTCCTACCAACAAATCTTAGGCAGCTTCAAAGAATAAAGTGTTCTTATTAACACAATCAAAAAAAATATCATCTCCTGATTGCTCAGAGGGCCTGCTGCTATAAAATCTACCAACACACTGGAGTCTGATCTCAGCACTTTCAGGACTGCAGTTTTTCCATTACAGCAGCGTCTCTGCACGGTAGGGATGGTCAAGGACCAGAGCTCTCTTGCGAGTGGTACTGTGGACATTCGTGACTGAAGCAGCCTGTACCTTGGCACGGTTACAGCCTGTGCTTGGTGGTCAGAGTGGAATTCATCTTGCCATAGCATGAGCATCAAAATGGATTTCATGAAGTATCCTCCAGATATGCCTGTTTCCTTTTGTGGAGTGTAGAAGAAGCCTAGAGTGGTGAGCTTACATGAGTGATCTAACTTGTAAAGGTGTCTAGTTTAGGAAAGATAAATCCAGTCAACGGGTACATTCTTCTGGGGCTCTACAAACACAGAACAGAAATACAGTCCTGTGCTCCAAACTCTGAATTCCCTTCTTTTGTCAATGCTAGAGAGTCTTTCCACCTAAACACCTCAACACTAAAATCATTCTGGATTTCCAGATCTCCTGAAGCAGTGTCTAAACCACTTTACTATAGGAATGAAGTAACTGAAACATAATGTCAATGATTTCTCAAAACAGCTGCAATTCTTGGTCTCGGTGCAAAAGGTGAGACTGACGATCTATTAGCTTGTTTGAATATTTTCTACTTTACACCCATTATTAAAAGCAAAACAAACAAAAAAACGAAAGTCTATTTTCTTATACGACAGTATGAGCTGGTTGGTGTCCCTCTTTTCTGTACTGCTTGGCAAAATAGATGGCTGTTGAGTAACAATAATGAAAAGGTAAAAGCGTAACAAGGAATTTTTGGGATGGATTGAATGATTGCCAGGACCCTGAAATACATCTTAGTTTATCATTACAATTATTTTAACGCCACTTTAAGTTGTAAGGGACACAGAAGGCAATATATAAAGAGCTCTACTACATATGAATCTGGACAAGAATTATATCTGGGAAGTCTTTATTTTTCTGTGGACTTTGTGGAAATGATAATACAGAATTTGTCCAAACCACGAACAAATGTGATAGCAACCCAGATAATGTAACAAGTAGATTTTGGTACTTCTCTGTGCTCTTTTAACACTATCCACTCCCACAGAGAAATAAAGTTTAGATTATTAGCCTATAAAGAACTCTTAGGATTTCTGAATGTATTATGATTCATTGTAATTTTTTTCTAAATGTGACTAGTGTATGTGAGAGAATGAAAGGAAAATTCATTAAATGTGGTTTATGATGAAAACTCAGTTTTCATAATGGTTTTGAGAAGATCATCCCATCAGCAATGTCTTTGGTATCAAGATTTTACCATAGCTTAGAAAATCACCATTACATTACTAGGTCAGTGTAGCTCATTTATTTATTACCAAAATCACCAGCAACAATTTGACAACAGTATTTGACTTGTGCCTTTTTATAACAATAAGTGTTAAGCATTTATTGTAATTATTATATTTTTTTGGCTCATCCAACCTCTTATAAAAACCTAAATTGTCAAAGTACTCACAGTGAACTTAAGTACCACTCACCTTAATTTTTAACAGATTAAGAAACTGAGGCACAGAAGAATAAAATACTTTTCTGTGAGGACAAACATCAAGTTAGTGACAGAACGTTCTCATCTAATAACTGGTTGTCTAATTATGTCATTGCTCAGTACAGGCATATTCTGTTGTTTTAATGTTTCCATTTAATCACTGATTGTTGCTATTCCCATACCAAGGAACAGCCTGGAAAATAGATGCCAAGAAGATTTCCTAGGTGCTTCATTGTCTTAGTCCTCTGTTATGCCCTTGGGTAAGCATCTATATAATCTGTACAAAGCTTATTTTAAGTGAAAATTAATGTTTGCTCATTTCAAAGCTTTTTTTTTTTTCTGTGTGGATGTTTTTGGTTTTCATTTTGTCTAATTTCTTTTTGTGACAGTGGCAAAGGGACAGCTATTACTCTGGGGAAGATCCCTTTCTTGTCACCCTTAGCCCAGTCTTTTTTGTCTTTCTTATCTATACAGCACTCACAATGCCTTTCTAGTATTTGTTCACAGTGTTCAGTGTTCCTAGTGGGACATGGTGTGTAGTTTAAATATGTTTCTCTCCTGGTATTTTAAATGACATCCAACTGACCTCATAAATGTCTTATGAGACCAAATAAACTCTACACTTGAAAAAAAAACCTGTCAACTATTTCTACCTTGCTTGTCCCCAGGCTGCTCTGGCATGATGCCATGAAGCATCAGTATTGATATTTTGTGGCATTCAAATTGTGAAGTACCCAGGATAGGCAAGAGGTGCAGAAGTATTAATACAATCTGGCTGTGTCACTGATAATTACCTCAATATAAACTAAATTTATAGCAGATGATACTTTTGATATGAATTAGCAGCAGGCATCAAAACCTTTTCTTGACATTATCCTGTAAACCTAGGAGGCATATAGCTAGCATTCTGTATAAGTTTTTTTTTATAGAGAAGCAGAAGAGGTTTAGCAAAACTTCTGTATAGTTTTATCATAGACTTCACCAAGAATTGTTTATTGTCCGTAGTGACTTTTACCACAGCAATTTTTTTTTCTTGTAATGTTTTATAATTTTAGCTGAAGAAACTCATAAACGTATTCAAAGTGTCAGGGAACACAGCTACATTAAGCACTATAATTTAACATGATAATTCAGCTTAAAACTATATCTGCAGTTTTCCAGGTCAAAAGAAATTTCTCTCTAATATGGAAACCAGAATCCATCTGAAGGGAGATTTTATGCTATACTTTTACATTAAAACTTATCAATTGTCTAGGGAAATGTGTTCTTGAAATCCCATCATGATCCATGTGTCATCGAAGACAAAGATCCAATGTGCTATGGAAATTTCTTGATGCATATTATGAGCTGTTGTTTGCCATAGTGTCTGGATAATCCTGCTTCATTTATTGGAGGGCCATTTCAGCTGCATTGTCAACAGCCTGGGATGATCGGGTCACCTTTCCCTAGAAAATTATGTAAAAGCTGTCAAATGGGCAGGATTATAGGCACATTAAAGGTGCTTTAAGATTTCATGCCTATAAATATTAGCAAAGAAGATTTAAAGGCAAATTTGTCATCAGAACATGTCCACATTTCTACAACCGTGTTTTACAGCACTGCAATGTTATGACCTACATTTTGTTAAGTAACTATGAAGTGTTTCAGTGGGGAGCAGCTGCTGTCAGCTTTATCTGTTTAATTCATGTTACAGAAATTAAGCATTATTTTAAAACAACAACAATAAAAAAGACGGTAGCTGCCTCCTATTTATCATCCTTTGGAAACGAGTTCTCAAGACTTTTATTTCCCAGCAAAACCATTCAAGTAGATCAACACAAACATTTTGTATTTGGAGGGTCAGCTTATTAAAAGCCATTATATATTTAATAAAGGCTTTCTCATAATGGTACCAATTACAAATATCTTTGCATGGGAATAATAATGCAGCAGATAATTTTGCATAGTATTTACTTTTAAGTTGTGAGCATTTTATTATAGTGTTTTGGAATGACTGTTCTTATTTATGATACATTATGAATGCCATGGGCATCTCCAACATAAATAGATATTGACAGCCCCCAAGCATTTCTTCAGAGGACTCTAGTATTTTTGATAGACGAGTGTAGCATTTTAGTTGTATTTTTTGTGCTGGCAGATTTCTAGCCAATCTCTAAGTTACACAGATAAAGATCTCAGAGGAGAAAGAAAACCACCTTCCCTGCACAATCTTTCAGGGAAAAAAAAAAAAAAAAAAAGATCTCAAGCCCCTACTAAGAAGTAGAGTAAATTGTGAGCAAAGCTATGTCAATTGTAAATGTCTGCTCTGGGACTTCATTCAAACTCCTCAGACATGTCTAGAAAGTTTCCCATTTCAATGAGCTTTGAAACTGGCTGTTGTTAAACCAACATGCGTCTCTTCTCTCTCTCACAAATGTCCAGGTCAGAGGGCAGCACTAGATGGAAACCTACGTGTAACTCGTAACTGGTACATCAGTCAGCAGAGCATACCTCCAATGAATTCACTGTTGCAATGTGAGTTATGGAGGGAAAATGCTTGAAAAATCCTGAATGCAATTAAGCACAACATGGTTGTTCTCTCCAAGCTTCATTAGGCTTTGCTCTTAGGTTTCACATTCCCTGTTGGCTTGGATAAATGGCCAATCTCCAGTCAGCTTCAGTGGGAGCAAAAGTGGTGTGGAGGGAAAGGGTTTGTCTGAAAAACTGGAAAGAAAGGGATCTGCTGCCTGAGCTGAGGTCTGGCTGAGGGAACAGAAAAGGGAGGTGGAGAAGAGGATTAAAAAACGGTGTGCTCATGGCACCTGAAAGAAAGCAAATATAGCTACAAGGAGGCAGCAGAAGAACCTGCTAACTGCATATGGTTGCAAACATTTCTTGCATCAAGCTTCAGGGTCCCCCACAAGATAAGCTGGGTAGCTGATTGAAACCCCCTGTGGGTTTGCAGTAAGGGAATTGCTGGCTGTGGCCCAATAGCAGCAGGACTCAAAGAGGAAATTCAGTAGAAATTTCCTTGGAAATGGGCACACAGGAACTGAAGCAACATGGCTGAGGTGTCAGCTGAGCATTTTCCTTTGCTCACTCTGCTCAGAGACAGAAGGTAATCATGAAGGAAACTGGGTGCAGGAATAATAACAGGTCTGGAACAGATGAAGGAAATACTTTACACACACAAAGACAAAAGGAAGCTAATGCAGAAATTAATGGGGCTCTTTTTACCCTTTCCCTGAATGCATTGGGAAAGGCAGAAACACACCTTGTAGTCTCCATGCTGGGATTGACCATAATCTGCCCCATGGCAGCTGAGGAGGCAATGGCACAAGAAACTGAGGTGAAAGTAGCAAAAGTCAGCTCTGATAGTACAATGTTATTGCTTCAGTATCTAAGATCCAGCTTAAAAAAAAACATAGAGACAGGGGACAGAGATCACTGAGACACCTTTTCTTACATGAAATGATCGTATAGCTAGATGTACATCCACATATGTGACAGGTTATCTTTCTGTGAGCAGGGGATGAAGCAAAAGATGCTTTTCACAATAATATTACTGGAGAAATGGACAGAAACTTATCCAAATCTTGATAAATACACTCTTGGAGAAACCAAGTTGCAGTTGTATAAAACAATGATGAAGATCCACACAAAGGAGTAGAAGATAATGCAAATGTCATTAAAGTTTAAGGGCTGGCTGACAGCAAAGCCTTGATTCAGCTGCCTATAGAGTTATTTGAGACACCCAGGGTATTGGGTAAATCCTCTTAGAATTCACAAGAAGTCCTTTGCCTTTCTGGAGCAGCAGGAACATCTCAAATGATAATAGACAACTATGGTTGGACATATGAACTGATCCCTGCAAGAAGAAAATGATCCAGTTAAGCTCTCTGTCAAAGCTGAGCACTAAAATGTAAAGAAGTGGGATGCCAGTGCAGCTGTGGCTGAGGCCTCAGGCAGCACCTGGTAACCTGGGAATCAAGTGTTCAGGCAGCAGAGGTCAAAAATTTTCCACGAAGAGTCCATGTTACAGACCCGTGACCTGGGGTTTAAATGAGCGTTGTTAATCCTTTCCCTATGAAATACTGGGTTAATATGATCTAGGAGTTACTCCTTTGTTAATGCCAGTCTTTCTAGTAAATAGCCTATTTTTATTTCCAGAAAAGGTAGGTTTAAGAACATATACAACCCAACACGTACAACTCAACTGCTGGCTGGGAGAGCTGCCACTGAAAGAAACACAGAGACTTTGCTCTTCCTGCACTCCCATCCTTCAACTACCTTATGCAGTTTAGAGACAGAGCAGGTATCTCTGCTCATTCTTAATGAACTGGCAAGATTTCAAGCATTGACTAAGACAGCTGGGGATACAGCAGACTCCTCATTCCTGGCTAGAACTTATTTATTATTAAAGACAAATTAAGTGATGGGAGGTGGGTCTTGAACGTTGGATAATCCATTAACCAGTTCAATAGGATTCCCCTGAAAGGAAGTTTGTAGCCAGAAGCTGTTTCCAGTGCACTTTGTATAAAAAGGGATAGGGAAAGGGAGAAAGAAGTTGAAAGGTAGTGGTGTGAGTGAGGATGTTTGTATGAGTGGCAGGGGAGGTGTGCTGTCAGGCCAAGAGGTCTGAACAGATGAGCAAAAGCCAAAGACCCATGAGCTGTGAAGAGGTTAGATGTGTTCAGGGGTGGGAATGGCTCTTACGCACTACTGAAAGAAAATAGCAATGTATGGAATACATAAGCTGTCCAGGAGAGAGGGCTTTACCTGATCACATATGTTTCTGACTGATGTGAGAATGATTAGCTACCTGGGAGCCTGGACAGGGAATCCAGCTGGTGCTTCCTGGTGGCAGGTGACCAGTGTTTGTGTTTGTTGCCCAAGGCTTCTGCTTCCTTGATAAACCAGAGCCAGAAGCAAATCAAAGAGCAGCCGCTTGATAAAGAGGTAAAAGAGGCTCTTGCAGCAAATAGGCAGCACCCACTCTGCAGCCTCTTAACCTTCTTTGCAGAGGAGGGCAGTGGGTCCCAGATATGAGTGACAGCTCTCCCCAAATACGTGGAAACAAGTGAAGAAGAAATGATGACCTGCACTGTGTATGTTATTGCTGAATGATTCCCAGGTGAGTTCAGTTAATAAAGTCACAGACAAATTAAACCACATCCCTCACTTCTTGTCATTACTTCTGCATGTCTGGAACAAAGAAGACCAAGACTTTTTTTTTAGGTGCAAATAAGCAAATGGAGTTTTGTATGCAGAAAAGCTGTAGAGCTGGATCTAAAAGTATTTTCACAACAAAGCACACTTAAAATATACACATGTTTATTTTATTTGACTGGTACTTTTCTCATTATAGGCATGGATGGTAATGTAGTCCTTCATAAATCAGCTTCTCTATTTTTATTCTGGGCTAATTATTCTAATATTTCATTATTTTCATCAGTGTATTTTAGGGAGTATACTAGTTTCTTCATCAGTTATTTTTTTCCAGATGAGATGTTTCTGTCAGCTTTGACTACCCTCTCCTCCCCAAATGGAGACAATGACATCTGGTATACACTTCATAATAAATGCCCTAGCAGCAGGCAATGTGGTGTCCACAAACTTGACTTTGCATCTGTCTAAAAAGAGGTCAGATAGATGGTGAGATAAGTTAATGTTAACAAACTTATAAATGTATAGAAATTCTGCAACCTTGTGTGAGAGTTGCTGAGAGCTTTGAGTCCTATCACACATGCTGAGACTGCTTTTCAAAATCACATTTTGTACATATATCATCACTGTCACTATTTACTTTGTGCATACTTTCTGTAGTCATACATATTCTATGAATAACATTAAATATAAACATTTGGTGTCTTACACTAATGGAGATTGTTTTTGTTTGATTACATATCTCAATCCATTCTTCATCAGAGAATTCTTGATCCAGATCGCTTTTGCACTTGATCTTAGCTTTTATCTCCCCTGAATTTATTCAGCCTAAAAGGATATCAAGTGCAGATTCTTTTCATGGTCTTTATCCATAATTAAAAGCTAGTATTTGAAGGGAATGAACTCAGGGGTACAAAAATTCTTCAATTTATCTCCCACAGATAATGTCTTATTTGTAAATATCTATAAACGTGTTGTTTTGGTGTATGGCTTATATTTTGCTAATCTCTCAAAGGGCCTAAATATTCTTTCATTACAAAAATCCTTGAGAGTCATCATGTCAAAATCATTCCACAATTAATAGAGGTTGCCTCCAAGGGCCTCAGGGAGAAGAGGGCTGTTAATAAGTGGACAAAGAGGAGATAGATAGTCTCTGGCCTGCTTTAAAAGGCTTGAGGACATTATGCCATGTGCGTTGTCTCAGGTAAATTCTCAAAAATCTTTCCTATTCACACATGTGTTTCTATGGCACCAGTAAATTCTTCTTAATAAGAGAAAGATGTGAGGTCCTGTACTCTTTTTTTTATAGTTGCCAAAAGTACAAGGCAGATCCATTGACTTATGTGAAGATGGGATTGTATATGAGGTTTGTCAGCCTGAGGTGCAGTCCGTAATTATAAGAAAGAAACTTCTAAACATTGTTCTTTCTTTATCAAGAGACAATAATTTTGGGGCACAATAATGGAACATATTGTTCTGTTTAATTTTTGAAATGGCTGAGAACAACTACTGTATATTGTAAACAGTTCTGCTCACTGCTCTTTTTTACCCAAGTTAATACAGAGTGTGACATTCTATCTTTCCATTATTGTTGCTCAAGCTAGTGAGGAAACGTTTAGTCTGCCTAAATATAACATCTCTTTTTTTTTTTTTTCAATTTGAAGGGGATACTTTTTAAAAGTTAAACTAATCCAAAATATCCTTGCTCATTCTTTTTTTGTGGGGTGGTATCTGATAATATAAGATAGCTCTTAAGAACAGTGGTTTTAGACAGTTTAAGATAAATTTCTATTACCCATTTGTGGCAGAAAAAACTGCAAATGTGTGGTTTTATAATTGTGGCTAGAAATATGAGATATTAATGTATATTTATGTAAGACTGGAGTAGATTCTTTGGTTACTTTGTGTGACTTTATTGAGCAGTCATATGGAAGTTTCGTATGGAAGATCGAAATCAGCCGTAAAATGGGACTGTGATTGTAACCTTAATTATCGAAAGGATATCCCCTGCAGAGGATCATAATCTGTTTTGAGAAGGAGAAAGATGGTTGCTTCCCTATGGGAGTCTGGGAGCGATCCTCTCTCAAAAGCTTGGTGACATAGTCCTGCAAGCCTGATATTATTTCACTTTCAAATGTATTTAAGAATTCTACAGCAAATCCATTGGGGGCATAGGCTTTCCCGCTTTCCAACACAAATACTGTTTCCTTAATTTCATTCTCTATCCTGGGAATCTTCAACAGTTCGTTCTGTCAGTTGTGTCAGTTGTAGCTGCTGCTCTTGCACAGCTGATGAAAGAATTGGATTTTAATGTTTGTTCACAGGTACGTAAGTTGGCATAATAATTGTGAATAACTCTGTGATCCTCCAGCATGAAGAAGAGTTTGGCCTTAGTATGTCCTAATTTCCAGGGTTAATTTGGAGCATTTATTTTTTGTTTATCAAACTGACTAACAATGAGCATGCCTAAGGAATGACTGTTAAAAGTACACATTTCTTTTTCATTTCTTTTTTAAAAAGGGATACATTTAGAACTAAATTTCTAAATCTTTTGCAAAAACTTCTATATTCCTATGTTTTACATTTGTTGGAAGAAAAACTGTCTTAAGTGAGTAATTTTAGAATCTGTTATTGTCCCAACATTTTATTTTAATAGGCTAAATAAAACATCTGTCAAACTCTGTGACCCCATGGAGCTAATCCTCTCATGCACTCTTCCAGTCCTGCTCCAATTAAACAAACTGCTCATAAACATTGTTTCCTAGTTAAAAAAAAAAATAAATAAATCAGTATACAAAGGATTATTTATCCAAGCTCTCGTTATCTTCATTCTTTGCTTTGGGAAGCACGAGTCCTTTTCTGAAAATTAACAGCAACTGTCATCCATATCAATAAAATCAATCTGATAAGAAAGAAGGCAAAAACACTAAATCAAATTTAAACTAGACTAAGTCTAAGAGGAACTCCCTGAATATTCAGAGAAGGTGGGATCCAGCTGACCTAGTTATGGTTCTCAGCTGAGAAAGATAAGCACCTTCCATCCTACAATACCTATACAAATTACCAGGGATGAACTAACCTTTGGAAATGCCTGTTTCTTTCAACCAACTCTTGAGTGGATAAATTCTCTAGTATAGACTAGAAACAATGACCTTCAGACTGATAAAGTTAGTTAGCTCAATGCCACCTTGAATATCTTAATGAGGTTCCCAGTTCAAGATTTACATGTTCCACGCCTTTTTGTTTCCCATTGTTGCTAGGTTTTCAAGACAAGGACTGGTCTATCACAGTTTTATAACTTTATTTTTTCCACTTTCAGTTAAGCAACTCGAAATATAGCTTGTCCAAAGAGACTTTCCACCTCCTAGGAACAAGCTGTCATTTTGCTGAAAGATCTGGAAGCCCCCAACATGCTGTTCATGCAAGATGCAGAGTGGAAATTAACTTTCTTGATAGTCTTCTCTGACCATTTCTGGACCTTAACACAAAGGTGTAAGTTACTTTTTTGAGTTCTAATTTTAAGTAAGAAGAGCTATAGTATTTCAGTTATTTATTCTTCTGTTTTTCCTGAGTGCATACCCCTAGGCACCCTTCAGCTGTCTGGATTTATGCCAATAAGATCCACTGAATTAGTATCAATATAATGTGTCAGGCATAAATCACCATTTATTATTTTCTTGCTTAGATATTGTTTTCTGTTCATTCACTTAATTGTTTCAAAAGCTACTTATGGATGTGATTCAAAAGCTCTGTTATTACAAAACTTTCCATATTTGTTTCAGTTTACTTACACAGTTTGCTTAAAATAATGATTTGCTAGATCGAACTTTATTACCAGCACCAATCACTTTTGGTAATTCAGGCTTTCTGGTCACAAATGGAGGTAAAAATTTGATTCTTCTCGACTTCTTACCTCTCATGTTGATTATTCTAATGGTTTCAGTATAATTGTGGAGATCTAAAGTGTCCTTTTTCCTGCAATGTGTCTTGTAGAAATCATCTTCTTCTTACTTATTTTAATCAATCATTTTAGAGGAAAGGACTGGACTCCTCTGCCTTCTCTACCAACAGGACACAGTGGGAGTCTTTGTTTCTTTGCAGGGTTTTCCTTTAAGCACTTCGTAGTTTTGTTAGTTTTGTTGGGGTTTGTTTGTTTGTTTGGGTTTTTTTTTTTCCTTTTTTTTTTTTTTTTTTCTTTTGCTCCGCTCTTTGTTAGAAACTCCAACCCTCTGGACACTCTCACTCATGCTCCCAGTCCTGCTGTCAAATCTGCTGCTGCTCATCTTTAACTGTTTTGAACAGAACATCTCTGGCAGCACATTGATTAAGTACAGGAAGCATTAGTGACCAGCGGCTCAGGGCATTGGGTTGTTATTGACTCTGACAGACCAATTTGTTTCTCCAGTGTTCATTACTCCACAAAAAGGGGCACGTCGGACAAGGCAATTGAAATGTACAATATTGCCACCTATCTCTTTTCTGCCTTGATTATGTACAGCCCAGAGTTCAGCTCCAAAGTACACTAAGACCTCAGAGATATGAATTGTAAAAATGAAGATAATTAGAACTCCAGACTGCCGCAACTTGGAGCAAAGATAATTAATGCTAGAAGTTCCAAATGAGCACACACATGACAAGTAAATAAATTCAAAATTAGGCAAAAGTTTCTATATTTCTTCGAATTATTAGTATGTGGTCACAGTGACACTTTGTGTTCATTGCTGGGGAATGCACTCTGCTGAAATGCTGCAATGTGCTGGAGTTAACATCTATTATCTAATATACTCATTAACAATGAGTGACCTAGTGCCTGCAATGAAAAGACTGCAACTAAATTTTAGTAAGGTCAGGAGCTATTTATGAAGCAGCAGCTACCTAACATAAAAAGAAAGTCAGGCAGAGTATGCTGCAGTTTGAAACGTGTTCACATTTAAATTAAAAATATATATCCATACGGTGCACTACTATTTCATTTTTAATGCATGTACCAACGTGTTTGTTCTCTGCCATGGAATGGCATGTGACTTTTCCCCATATTCACCTTCTGGTCTTGGCTGTCAGCAGACATTTGTTCTGCATGCCTCCATTCATAAAACATACAAACCTACTACCAAGACATTCCTGAGAACAACAGAGATATTGAAATTTCTTATAAAATGCTCTAAGAGGCAGTCAAGTTAAATGTAACACCATTAACACACACTGATGCTAATTCCCATCATGATCCATCATTTTTGCTTTAAACTCACTATGTAGCAGCAGAGAGCATCCCAGTATACAGGGAAGCATGCCTGTGATTGTATCTAAAATAGGAAAAAAATGCTCCAGAGAAGTTTTACTCCTTGATTTCCCTTTCCTAAAATTACATACAACAATTTTTCCTTACATAGCCCTTACATAACTATATTTTTCCCGTTAGAAATAAAGTTTGTTTACTGCCAGTGGCTCTGATCTTAAACCATCTTGTGTACTCTCCTGTTCCTTACACCTGTGAGAATGGATACACCAGCATACTTTGACTTTCTGCACTGCTCTGACAATGTGAAGCAGCTGTAGACCCGACAGGGAGCCAACCCAAACAAGCCCAGCTAGTGCGTTTGCAGATGTTTTACATCACCAAAGCAGTGCAGCACAGCCAAAGCATACCAACGAATCTGGCCCTCCAGCTGTGTGTTGATTTTAAAACAGAAATTTGCAAAATGAATAGATTATTTGAAATGGGTGTTCAATAAAATTCATTTGATTTCCATAAGCTCTTGCAAGGACCTCCAGGCTCTGACAGCAGATTTGATTTTCTTCCTGACCATTTAAACCCAGATGCTGCTTTTGATGAATGTGACACATGTACGGTGAAGTCATGAGCCACATGTCTCCCCACTGTTTACAAAACCAAGACAAAAATATATCTACCTTTAGTCTTTTGAAAAAGATTGACAGTAATTTACAGAGTACTCTTGAGTGCAGTTAAGACATGTAGGATAGCATTCTCACCAATCTGAAGATGATAGTAAAACCTGGCTGGATTCCCCTGGCTTCTAGTGGGCTTGGATTTTCTTAATGAACTTCTAGATGCTTTGAGTTGTGCCACTTCTGCAATGTGAATTCTTCTGTGCAAGTATCAAAGATACAGTCCCAGCCTCCCTAATGTGTGGAGTAGATTTGTCACTGGACTGGAGCAGAACTTTCCTGCCAGTGAATTCCCATTCATCGAAGGTTCCTTTCCTGAAGTTGTGGTGCAATTCCAGGCTGCACGACTCAGTGAATACGGCATTTTGTAAAAACCTATGGCAGAATACCTGAAAGGTATGACCCAAAATATTTACTAGATGAGTCCTTTTTAAAGAATCCCTGTCTTAGCTCTCTACCAAACTGATCTCACTAAGCATTCTTTTAAGACAGATGACTTAATTAAAAAACCTGTGAGCAAAATTTAAACTTACAGGAATTTGTTAAGTCGTAAATTTACTGACAGGCTTATGTGTCCTGAAAGTGTGTCTGTGTTTACCTGGGAAACCAAAGAAACCTTTTAAAGAACCAAAGGAAATACTCTGTACACTACTTCCATCTCCCAAATTCTCACTGAGATGGGAGTGGATTTGAAAACATTAGACTGCACTTCATTGCATAGGATGTATATTTAATTACTTCGTAGGGATTTACTTATTGTATGACAGATGACAAAAGTGGTTTAAAAATGTGTGAAATCAGTACGTTTCTTTAGTAAAGCAACAATTATTAGTAGAATTATTAATCTGGCTTTTCTTCTAAGCTTCATCAGCACTGTTAGTGCTACCTCCAAAAGCCCACCCATAAATCTAAGAAAGTCTGCTGACAAGACCCAAATCTGCTGTAAAAGTAAACCTGGCCTTTGCAAAGAAGAAAAAAAAAATCTTAAAATTCGTGGGGTTTTGTTTGGGATTTTGTTTGTTTGTTATTTTTTGTTTGTTTGTTTAAATGAACAAACTGTTCAGTAGTTGTTATGACCTCGGAACAATAGTGGTGCTCCATTTGTACCACATGCACAATACTGTTTCTCCCCGCTGTGCCTATCTGCTTACAGTGTTTGGAAATGTACAGGACTCTCTCTGGTCATTTTAGAGATGTTTGGCCCTGTTTCCTCTCAGAGGGATGCAAGTAACTCCTGTGCACTTCAGCGAGGGTTATTTGGAACCTGCAGCAGGAGGGCAGAGCTGTGCTGGCTGCTCACAGGGCTGCAGCCCCAGATGCAACCAGCTGCTCTGTGCCACAGCTGCCTCTGCCCACAGGAGATGCCAGGACAACGAAGGCCAATGTGCCAGGAAGACCAAAGGCCACCCTGGCTGACATGCACCTACATAAGTGAAAAGCAGGAGGGAGATGGGAGCAGTGGAAAGGAAAACACAGTCTTAGCAAAAGCAGCTTTTGGGTCAAAACAAATAAATAGCATTATCCAGTCATGTCATATACCAGCAGCTGGGAAGCTGATTTATCACAGAATGGTGTGTTTTGAGATATCCCTGTATGTCTACGTAGAAGGAATGCCAGCCTCAGCTGCAGCTTTAAAGGCTGGCTGTGTGCCATTTAATTCTTGTCAATCAAAATCCATAAATGGCAGAGGAGGTGGGGAAGAGGAAGAAAAGGGTAGTGGGAGAAAGAGTAAACCCTGGAGGGAGGGAAGGAAAGATCTGTAGGAATATGTGATGTATGAAGTGAATGTGGAAAGGCTAATATACCACCCAGACCCCCTCCCAATAAAGCTAGCCTTGTGTTAGGCTTCGTTTAAAATTCTTGCACTTTATGCACTCCAAAGCAGTGTCTGCTGGTCATTTTTGCTAATAATGCTTTTAATCTGCTTCAGTTTTGGTTCATGAGTTGAGCAAATGTAACAGACATTATTTTGATGGTTATTTTCAAAGCAATAATTTAAAGGGTCTTTTATTTGAACTCCACACCTGCAATCAGATCTCTCAGGATCATTACACCTCATATCTATGAATACAGATAGTTCTGCATGAAATTGTAGTTTTGAAGAAATAGGTGTGTTTTGTATTCTTAGGAAGGTAACGTGAGGCAAAGAGGGAGGAGAGGAGAGGAGAGGAGAGGAGAGGAGAGGAGAGGAGAGGAGAGGAGAGGAGAGGAGAGGAGAGGAGAGGAGAGGAGAGGAGAGGAGAGGAGAGGAGAGGAGAGGAGAGGAGAGGAGAGGAGAGGAGAGGAGAGGAGAGGAGAGGAGAGGAGAGGAGAGGAGAGGAGAGGAGAGGAGAGGAGAGGAGAGGAGAGGAGGAGGAAAAAAAGATATTGTAAATAGCATATATTTTTAATATTTTAAATAAGATGACTGAACATGCCCAGAAACTGTAAATGTTACAGTTTGCAAACATAACCTGCAATAAGAAAACATAAGCAATTGAAAAGACATGGGAAAATGGCTTGTTGCAAATCATTAGAGATAAAGATTATATGTAGATACTTTCCCCACCTATGTGGTATGTTTTTGATTAACTATTTCTCCCAATACAGGTACTGCACTTGCATATCTGGGCATAGTGTGTTGTCATCATACCAGGCTGACCAAAAGCACTTCTGAGTAACTCCTTCAGCCTACGTAACCAAGTCTGAGGCAGGCACCATTATCTTAAAAAAATAAACCAGGCAAACACTTTCTTTCCACCTGAAAAATGGAAAAAACTACCCTTTCCTCACATATTGCACAGAAGTGTAAACCAGTTCCATAATCAATACTCTTTGAATGATCTTATTACAGGACTAGACAAAAAGATTTCCCAGTGATTTTCATTATGTCACAGAATTAGTCCAGTTTCTATAATGCTCTGTGTGTTTCTGTATCTGTATATGTATCTGTATATGTGAGCAGACATATCTCTGTATAGAAAATAAAAGGAAAAATAAGAAAACACAGTGTGTGTGATTCAAAACAGAGGGATAAGGACTTCCTGCCTGTCCTACCAGTCATTGCTTTATGGTGTGACCAGGGGAAAATGATCCATTCCCCTCTCTGACATAAGAGTATGAATCATAACAAAAGTATAAATGACTATTTCCCTTTCCATCAGTGGGTGGTGAGATCTTGCTTCCCTCCTCCCTCTACATTAATAGGATCCCCAAAATCCTACGAGTAACACCTTTGACCATGGATTGGAGGTAGATGTCAGCACTTAATGGATGACCCTGCTAGCTTGCTGTGGCAGTTGCACACCCCCCTGAGATCCAGAGCCTTCAATAGGGCAGCTGATGGCTCCTTAGCACCTTTTGTACCCCACTGTGCCTGTCCCCACGTACACATCTAAGGTGCTGACAGTCACATCCTCCTCTACCCCAGGGGCAGGGTCACTTCACCTCCACCCAGCTGGGGGTCAGGAGGAGTGGGACTCGATTGACAGGCTCCTCACCAAAGGAGGTGCCCAGAGAAGCTGAGAAGCTTCTGGATCGTGTTGTAATGCCCACAACCAGATTTGGCCAGGCTATAAAATGGAGTCCCCCCGCAAAGACCTCCTTTGAGCGGTCTTCTTGGAGCAGCGGTTCTGTGAACTTAGATTGGGACACTGTCTAAGGAGACTTTCTGGGACTGAGAGTGCCTCACCTCCTCCTGTGGTGAGCGGTTATTTTTCTCTACTGGATATATCCTTGAATAAGTCCTTGCCTAACCCAGGTAAATGTGAGCCCTCGCCTAACCCAAGCAAGTGATTATTTATTCTGGGTACCCATGAGAAAGAGGCCTCTAGTTTTGTTCCTTGTGAGTAAATGTGTGCACGTTGTGGATCTTTTTATGTTGTCTCAATAATCTCCTCAACTGATATCCAAACCTGTGTTTTATGTTGTCAGAATACTAAATAATTGTATAAACCTTTTTCCTAGTCAGTTTATTTGCTACGAGTTTCCAGCTAGAATAAAGTCTGGGTTTGGAACATCTTGTCTGTCTAAAATTGATTTTGGGGTACCTCTATGATAGTTGCTTAGGTCAATAGGTCAAGTTCTCCTTCCCTTTGCTCATCCTTAGAGCTTAGGTCAGCAGGTCAAGTCCTCCTTCCCTTTGCTCATCCTTAGAGCTATTCATCTACCTGAGTGAGTGAGAAGAGTGCTTAAAAAGTGTGACATGGATCTGCTGGTTGTGAAATGTGGTGAAACCACATTATTAGCCACATTCCTGTTAGGAAAAAGAACTGCCAAAGGAGGATGGACTGGAAATGCCCCGAAAAGTCTCTCCTCATTTTGAGTGTGTTCCTTCCTAGGGGATGCCCTCATTGATCAGAGAGGGAAGAAGTAATGATATAACTGATGTGGAGGCAATTGCCTGTGATATGACAGCTTGAGGGAGGAAAGAGATAAATTCAGCAACATATAAGTTTATGATGATTTAAAAGTAATTACTTTAATCTCTCAACCATAATTTAATACCTGCTAAATTTTACTAGTCTTCTGCTCTATTTTTCCCTCATGGCAAAAAAAAAAAGAAATACCACTATTTTAAAATGAAACTTATGTGAGATCCAGCAAAGCAAGTATTAGGTATCACTGCCAATAGCACAGATAAGTAATGCTGAGTCATGAGGGCAAACAGTATTTATATTGAAGATGACGTTAAGTTTCATCAGTTTAAGACATAGCATTAAACCATTTTATCTTGGGTGGCCTGCACCAAGGTTTTTTCAAGGTTTTTATTTTGACTTTATTAAAGAAATATGCTGTTCTATATTTATTATAGTATTTAACATTAACTTCTGTACTGTTAATATGGCTCAAAAGGAGTCTCTGTAGGAAAGAGAGTAGTATGGGGCGTTTCCTCCATTTATGTTTCCTCGAAAAATCACTGTAATATGGGGAGTTCAGTTACATCTGAAACTAAAGGTTACCATAAAAGTGCATGATAACATCTGCAAGAAAAATGTGTATAAAAATATTGGAGCAGAATTCTACAGGGGCAGCCACCTCCTCCAAAAATCAGTAAATAATCATATAAACACCAGGCTTTATGGGACATGGACTATCATATTTTTCACTGGGTTATAAACTGCCTGTAACAGTGGAGTGTCAGACCCAGTCAATGGCTCCTGAAACCAATGAATTAAATGAAAAATAAACACATCACCTAACTTATTGCTATGTCTTTTAGGATATATATCTCTGTATTTTCTTCAGACTACCGAATTCATATTTCTTGTGTGCTTATATACATCTCTTTTTGCTGTACTGTGACAACATACAGTCTGAGTTTCAGCCACATGGTCTGTCAACCATTTGTAGATGTTGTCCTGCCTGAAATTATTTTAGAAAACTCAAGACAGTGCTGTGCTCAACTCCTGTTAACAATTAATAATTTTAAGATTTAAAGAAACAAGTGAAAACCTCACAGTTTACCCAGTTTAACTACTTGCTGGTCTGTTCTTGTTTTTGGACTGTACATTTTTTTGTGGTTTTTGGATCCTGCAAGATATTAAGGTATTAGGATATTTATAGGAACATGCCCTCCATAAGTGGAGAGGCATTTAAAGGATTAGTGGATTATTCAGCTGCCATGAGGGGAGAACACTGTGCCTATCATCCAAAGAAATGACATTAGTGTTGGATACAATACAGCTGTCTGTGGTCATCTAGAAGTTTGCTGTTTATTTTTAACTAGTTTCTCTTTAGCTCAGCAATGCTAAGTGCCCAGTAAAGGTGGGCTGAACTGCCTTCTAGGACAGTCTTCTTTGACTACCAAGGGAGACTTACTGCCTACTTTAAACTACTTAAACTACTACTACTACTACTTAAACTACTTTAAACAGTAACCAGGCTGTAATAAACATAGATTGTGTCACCCTTCTAGTCCCTTGGTGTATCCCATAGTGACTTTTAGAATCATGATTAGATTGCTAAAGGTGATCTAGAAAGAATTTTGATTTTAGGAGGCCAAAGAATGGGTTTATCCCTCAGAGTCTCAGAAACGATGGAGAGAACCTCCCTGTGAAATTCCAGCTAAAACTGACTGTGTGGTTTAATTTGTTCATACCTGCATGTTTTTAAATTCAAGAGAGATAGGTGAAAAGAAGGAGAGAAAGCCGTTAAGCATGAGTATTAAGAACAGGTGTGCTGAAGAGTTCTCTGGACGCCTCCAGATTTACCTCGTGGGGTGTCCCAGAGCATGCCCTGGCAGATGTGTAAAGCAGACTGCAGCTTCTCTCTAGCTCTTTCCATGGAAAACAGAGCATGGAAGGAAGAGGAGACTGCGAATCACATTCTCATTCTGATAAAGAGCTGAGATGTCTGAATCATGTACTCAAACCCCTGGGTGCCTTTCCAGGACCAGTAACAGATTTAATATAACTTGTTTGAATATTTTTCAGAAAAATGAAAATTCACTGACATATATTTTTGTCTGAGCTGAAACTTTTTTGGAGGTAGACCTGTGGGAACAGTTTTTTTTGAAGACTTCTTGATTGCATGCTCCTTGTCTACAGATGATGAAAGAGTGGACATGAAAGATAAAAAGAAGCTATTAAAACCTAACTTTTTGAAACAAAAAATTTAAAACCAAGGAAATTCAAAGCCTTTTGTGAAAACTGCAAAGAAGTTTCCAGTTTTATTACAATGCGGAATGGAAACAACCTTCAGAAGTTTAAACACTGACAGTGTTTAAACTATTTTCTAACAATAGAAATGTGTATACTTCAGAGTAAACTCTCATTTCTTCACTATAAATTTGTGTTAAATATCATCCAATGACATGTGGAATTTTACAGCCCAAATTATTGACACACAAGTCTCAGTTCTTCAGGACTAGGTTATTTTAGGTTTTGGTTTGGGGTTTTTTTTTTTTTGTTTTTTTTTTTTTTTTTTTTTTTTAATTATTGTTATTTTCCTGGTAATCTTTGAACCTGGTCCAGCATTCCTTGCTCAGGCTAAACTCTCTTTGAAGTCAATTTTGCCTAAACAAGAATTGCAAGATCAGACCCTTTGTCACAGACAGGGTGCATCATCAGATTTCATTTTCTCACATAAATCAGTGAAGAAATTGGTTACTGAAGACACATCAGAATGTCTTTTGATACCCTTTTCCATCTTGTCCCCTCCTCTTATGTCCTTATTGGTCTGACATGAGGAGCTAAAAAGACCACCTATTAAAAAAATGCAAGATTGTGAGAAAAGATGTTGCTTATTATTATGGCCATTATACTGTATATTAAAATTCCGGTGTTGTCTTCTTACCAGGGTACAGAAACAAAAATAGGAAATGGTATAGTTCAAAACCATTCCTGCAGCAAACAGTGAAAAGAGGAAATACAACAGTGAAGACTTAACCCATTCACGTGTTTTTCTTTCCTGTACATCGGATTCCAGAGAGTAATGTGGTTATAACCAATTTGGACTTGGGTTGTAGCCATATATTCCCTAGTGGGACCCTAGTATCTTGACCATGAATTCAAAATAGCTACACAAAGTGATGATAAAAAGTAGATTTTTCTGCTGGAACTAATGGTGATTCCTTCCGTTGTTTTGCACAGCATATGCTGTTCATAAATAATGTCAGAATTGGGCCAAGTCTCCTTAAGAAAGGTGGTCATTTAATGTAAGTAAATCCACATTAAATATTGAAGATCAGAAAAAAGCTGCCTTTTCAAAGAGGTCACTTTTAAGTGAAGGAAACAACAATGCATGTGTGCGGATGGCCGGTTCCACACTGGGTGACACAGAGTTAATGGCTCATAGAGAGCATATACATGTTTTTTAAAGATGTTTTATTGCTTACAAAAGGAAGTAGTCTAGAGAGACTGGATACATAAACTGGCTCCAGCCAGCTGCGGCTGTCAGGCTAGGAAGGATCCTGTTCAATTAGTGTTGTAAAATAAAATACTTTGTAAAGGAAATAAACACTATGAGAGCTAAGATTCATGCTTTCAAATATACACAAGGTTTGAATTTTTAATTAGGGCTGCTAATTACAGTCATCAGAAAGCAGAACAGAATAGATTTTACCTTACATTTAGCAGACAAGCCTTCAACCCCAGTGTATTTTTCAATTTCATTAATATTTTATGAAAATGGCCCTTGCAGCTTCAGCCTATTCTGTGCCTTCTACAAAACTTCCCCACATTATGGATGCCAATGCCTTTAAGCCATGTGCATTAGTGAGATGACAAAATGCAAAACAGCATCTTGTCAACCATTGCATCAATTGATTCTATTAGATAGTGTAAAAACAGTTGGGTATGAGTTATAATCTAGCTGACACTAATGATGAAACAAGACACTGGCTGGGAGCAGCCATTAGCTATAAGCCAGGAATTAATGCTTCTAATATTTTTGAACAAATTAACCTTAATGAACTGGCCATGTATATAGTGTAGTATATACTGATAAGTCAATTAGTAGAGAATAGAGGTTATGTATATATAGATATATAGAAAAAAAGTATGGTTACAGAGTTTTCCATACACATAATGTTATAACAGCAATTCTACAGTAAAATCATCTTTTTTTTTTACATTTAGATATGTTCTAACTCTAATGTGCAAGGGTCCATCCTTGTGCATTTCAGTGGAATTTTGTATGCAGGAACATCAGTAAACAAATACAAAATTTGGTGTGTCGTCATACTGATAGATCAGACACAGCTTTGAAGTGTTCATATAAATTTCTTCATTTCACTGATATTTACCTGTAACTAAGTTTGGGACACAAAGGTCCAGAGTTCTAGCTGAATTCACCATATACTGATGAAAATTTGCAGTAGATTTCCTTTCTTTTCATTACTATTTGTGAACATTCTCTGTTTCAGAGTCTTACATGCTCTAAATCAAGTCACTGTCTAAAAGGATACATTAGCATTTTAAAATAATATCACTAATGTGAAACCCTAAATTCTAGGAATTCAATTTACAAGTAATTTAAAAACTAGAAGTGGCTAATTTATAAGGAAGCACAGAACAAAGGTAAGACACTTGCCAACAACAGTTTGTTGGTTTAACTTTGACTTGCTTTCCTGGGAAAGAAGAAAACAGAATTTTCAATGTGAACTGTCAGCCCCAGTTATGACAGGGCTTCACTAGTTAGAAATTCAGAGTTCCTCCTCCATTGGCAGAATGATGTAAAGAAAACCACCAAACAGAATTCTTTCAAGTTTCAACTACAACTCTACTTAAATAATTTACTTTTTAGTTTTACTCAGACTATTCTTTTTAAGCTCGGTTGACATTTTCGTTGACAAGCACATTTTATTGCACAAGATCAGTAGTGAAATTGGCAGCAAAAAAGAGAGAAAGGGGAAAAAAACTGGCTCTACTCAATGAGAGAACTAGTATCTTGCCTTTGGGAAAAACAATGTTGGCAGTGACCCTTACTGAAGCCAACAATAACTGGTAAACCAGTCAATATAAGTAAAATATTTGATGACTTTGAATGTTTCTTTTTCCTACAAGAAGTAAACCAGGGGGTTGTATAGCTAATACATTTAAATCAAACCAGCAATAAAAATATTTGGTATGAACATCAAGCCTTTAAATTAATCCATTAGAAACCAATAAATAAAATTATGAAATCATCAAAAATGTAAACATTAAAACATTTCCTTATGAACTATTGATAGCTGCATTCAAAACTAATGGAGACTAAAAAAAAAAAAAATAAAAAAAAGTTCCAAAACTCAGGGTAAAAAAAGTGGAAATAACATCTGAAGTGTAGCTTTTGTTCTCAGGCTCTTGTACTCCAGATGTGTGATGCTACTTAGTGATCAAAAGAGAAAGTAGAATAAACAATTGACATCTTCAAGAAATTCATATCTATTTGGACTGTATACTGAACGAGTGATCATGCTGCTTCCTAAGTACCTATTGGAGGACATAGACTAGAAAGGGCTACAGAGACATCCCAACTGATATTCCATTCAGAGGGACCTGTTCCAGTAAAGCCACATATCAAGGTTGCTCTTGGAGTACTGAAGTCCTAGGTTGTTATCAACACTACACTCATTTAGGGAGAGTATCTTAAAGAGCTTTGTGTTAAACTAAATTTGGAACGTAGATGGACGTGTTTTGTACCTTGTGTTCAGCAATCTAAATGAAGGCAAATTTATTAGTTTGCCAAGCCAGTTTAGTCAGAAGTCTTTGTGTGTTTATTTCCAAAATTTACAAGAGGCATTTCAGGAGAGAATACCAAATACTTATGTCACTCATCAGCAAGTAAACGTCACTTTGGTTTGCTTTTTGGCCAAGCAAAGGGTCTTGGGTCTTAAGCCAGACATTTCTCCCTGTTTTTACTGTGCATCCTCTTTTCTCATTTCTGTCATATGGGTAAACACCACCTTCACCACCACTGCTTTTCTAAAGGTGTTGGATTTTGGGGTAGTATTTCAGGCTGGTCTCTGGAAAGAAATGATAAGCACCTCAGATGAGACAGCCATCTCCAGAGAATGTTTGGGGGCCTGGTAGACATGGGCTCCCAGTTGAACCAGTCAGAACCATCTCATTCCATCCAGCTGAAATCTTGGCGTTGTTTAAACCACTGGGAGTTTCACAACGGGGTTCTTGACATAGCTAGAATAAACATAGCAAACAGTAATGAAAGACAATATGTTTTGCCTGAGTATCTCATTTCTGAAAATTATGTGAGTAATTAGATGTAATGAAAGTACAGTTCTCACTCAAATTTTCTTAGATGCTCCTTCCAGTGTATCTTTCACCATAATACAGAAGTTGCTATGCCTGTACTGGGAAATTTTAATACAAGAGGCACAGAGGAGAGGTTTAAGCACTGTCCTGTCTTTAACCTGGCTGTTTAATTGTAAACACTCTCCCTGGCATAATTTTGCCCTATGCTGATTAACACTGTGCTGGATAATGCCCAGGTATTGTTCAAGAGACAGAAAGAACTAAGGATCCTTCCCCAAAGGAGGTTTGAAGATGGCCTCCCTGTTTTGTCGGAGAGAAAGTTTCAACGGGTAGGTGCAAGTCTCACCATGCCACTTGGCCTCAGGGAAGGGGAACAGTTCCTGACCTGCGTTATTTAGGAGTAGAAGTACTAAATTTACTTAGCCTCTGTAGCTGTTTCTGATACATTCTGGTAACGACGGTTGCACTGCATGTGGCTGCATGAGTCACACATGGGTTAGGAGCACAAAGGCATGTTCAATATGAGCTAGAGATCATGGTCTAGAATAAAAGAATAAAAATGGTGAGTTGTGGAAAACTAGTTTCTTTGCAGTCTTTTAAGAGGAATCTAAAGCTATTTCAAAACTCTGCCACACGTATTTTTCTGTTCCTAAAATTTCCCCCTTTTCCCCTCTAATATTTCCATAGAACTTAAAGATAGCAAATATGCTTCACGGAGAGAAAGAAAAAAATTGTCCAAAAAAAAGTCCATTTAGTTTTCTAGTACCAGCCCAGCCTATGAATATGTTTTACAATTTCTCAAAGCTCTTTAGTATGATTGGCCGAAGAAGGCTGTGTGGTGCAGGTGATTTGACTTCCCATTTTCTGTGCTCTAAGCTCTCTAGATCCTAATAACAATTTCAAAGTCCTTACTGAGGAAAATCTCCTGGTGAAGTAAAAGCAAGGCTTTCCTAAGGAAAATGCCTAGCTTTCTGGGCGTCATGATTTGGTACTGGACTACCAGCAGCTTCTTTCTTCTGTGCACCTTGCTTATAGAAGAACCACAGTGAAAGATGTTGCTTTAAAGATGCTCACATGAGAATGGCATGCAATAGACAGCTTTCTTTCAATATTCCTGCTTGTTGCTTTTTTTCTTTTTCAATATGGCCTTGATAGAATTTACATGGAAGTGAAACTCCTTCTTAGAGTGGTTTGAACCATAGATCACAATTAACCCCTCAGCCTGCCATTTAGACCATCACATGTTTTTACTTTAAACTTAATTAGGGCCAAAGAGTACCGCATTACAACTGTGAACCCCTCATCAGCAAAGATCTGCTGTGTTCCTACCATGTTGAACCTATCAGTACTGATTGAGCTTCTTCCAGTGGTCTGGAAATGGAGTGAGGGCTCTAACCATTCCTATCCATCTTCCACAGGAGATAAGGGTACTTCTGGCCTGGATTCTCAGGATGTTGTGCAGACATTGTTGCTGTGGAGGCAAAGAGCAGCACTTGTGGAATTGCCTCCTCTCAGTTTTATTCATTAGGATTTTACCATGAAAGCACTGAGAAAAAAATATATATATATTTCCTGATATTTTATGTTGTTTGATCCAACAGGCTTTGCTAACTTCATTAAGACCTACATAAAATCCATAGCTTTAATGGTCAGACCTTCAGAAGAAGTTGAACCCCCCGGCTCTCCCTAAGACAAAGTACAGAACAAGGAAGAAAACCTTTTACAGTGCATTGACAACCAGAGAAGCACTGTCATTACTGTAGTCTGAACAGAGTGTTAATGTGGATAACCTTTCTTTTATGAACCCCCAAATGCCTCCAAACTTATCTTGGAAGTGTGAAGTTCAGCAGCAGAATTCTGATTGTCAGATCATGTCAGGTCATCGCCTGACAGTAGTTGTTCCTATGTGGCAGGCGACATCCCTACTTAATTCTAAGGAATATGTCTGCATAGATCATTTGAGGTAAAATCTGTCAGCCTTAGGAGATATGTGGTGCTCCAAACTCTCCCCAATGTCAGTGGGTGCTGAAGCCACTCAGCTACAGGCTTCATTCCTCTGGGAAGACATTTGACTGAAATTTCTTGTTAACACCACTTTAAAAAAAAATAGATAAGTGCTTTTTCAGCTCTTAAATCTTTGCCAAGTACCTTCCCATCTTCAGTTCATGTCCTTACCCCTTGTTTGTTATCTCTTAAATAAATACAAAACTCAGTTTTACTGGAAGAATGCATTTTTATATAACTGAGTAATGACATATGATATATAAATGTAATTTAATCTCTTCTTGGGAATGATTCTAGAATTTTACCACAGATTGGGTTGGATTTGTCACACACTTCCAGTTCGACAGACGCATGGAGTCTTGGCAATCAATTACGTGAGGCTCTATTAGCAGAAAAATGAAGGCTCTATACAAGCTAGAACTAAGCCCTGTATTTGGGGTGTAGTCCCTTGTGTCCATTTGTCATTCCTGTCCATTTCTGATCTGGTGACAGCATGAGGAGTTTACGAAGAGCCCATGCTTTGGTGAAATTCAGTCCACCTCCCACTTCATTAATGCATGGGATGAGAATACACACTACATTAAGACCTGTTTATGTGCACCCCAGACCTACTGAACTTATTTAATTTTGCTCTCCCAGGAACGTGCTCTAGGTCAACATGCACTTTCACCTGTGTCCTGGTTTTGTTAAAAACAAGTTTCTCTTTCAGTGAATTTTGCCTGTCAGCTAGAAGCCTTCATATTAACTGCATTTTCCTGGAGAACCAGACACACGTTTTGGTAAACATGGCAATGGAATGAATGCAAACTTATTGATAAGCATGGATGGACATCTCGCGAGAGGGGTGACGAGAAACAAGTGACTAAGAAACTGACCAACTGTGTATAACATTCCATTCACGTGAATACTTCATATAAAAGTGGAAGATCACAAGGATCTCGTCCCTTTTTGCCCTTTTTTTGCCCTTCTGCTTATGGCCGACCTTAGGAGAGGATCTTGCCAGTCGTCCCTGAGAACTGAGGCCTAGTGAGAGACTGAATCCAGCTCCGGTTGGCTGCAGAGTCCAATCCAGGACTTTGGGTGCCAGCTCTGCAGTTGCTGAGACTTTCAAGATTGGTTTTGTATATTTTGTATTATTTTCTCTATTCTTATTATTAGCATTAGTAAAACATCTTTAATTTTTCCAACTCTCTTCTCTCTGTTCTTCTTTTCCTCCCGATCGCCTGTCCTGAGTGGGAAGGGGGGAGAGGGAGGGGCAAAAAGGGGAAGTGGTGGGGGGAGAGGAGGTTAACAATACATCTGCCAGGGTTTTATTGTCACCCCGCAATCTTAACCCTCGACAACCTGCTAGATACAAATTGGAGCTCTAAGAAGATGTATCCAGAGAGAAGACTGGGGGATGGGAGGAAAAGGTGTTCCCAGGCCCCAAACTTGGAAAAAGGCAGCTGGGATTTTGCAGAAATACACACAAGCTTAAAGTGAGGGAAGCAACCATAAGAGTAGGAAAAGGAGGAAAACTGCTTAAATGTCTCCAGATCTCTGTCCTTAAAAAGCTAGGGGTGGTTAACCAGGCTTGGATCATTTC
Organism: Streptopelia decaocto; assembly: GCF_964273445.1. Lineage (NCBI taxonomy): Eukaryota > Metazoa > Chordata > Aves > Columbiformes > Columbidae > Streptopelia > Streptopelia decaocto. The sequence goes on from NC_138663.1 coordinate 167,096,466, forward strand.
ACTACTAGGCTTTAACTCCAACAAGTCAATGCTGTAGGTGTCTTGCTCACTTTTCATATCACCTAGTGGAGTAAGAAGTAATTACAGCCCTGACACTAACCCTTGCTTGAACACGTCTTCATGGTATGCAGTTTCTCTCCAACAAACCATGCAGTATGTCACTGCAACTTATATTTTTCAGCATTTCAGAATCTACATTAAGGTAACATCTCCCTAAAGGCAAGGTGTGGAGCAAAGGTGGAAAAAGAGGGACTGTCTTTTCCTCTACAGATTGTGATACAATCTGGTCAAGGACCAGAAACTTGGGATTCAGGTTTCATGTAGTATGCAATGGGAATTTAAATTAATAAAGACCTTAGAGTTCACTGTATATGGTCAGATATGTAAAAAAGTGACCATATTGCTTTGTTATTTGCTTAGACAAAAGTTTCATCAGCTTTAATTGGAGTTTTGTCTGCACAAAGTATAAGACTTAAGGGCCGCAACACTAGATACTGCATATGCTGTGATTTAAGGAACCTACATCTGACCGAAAGATGTATATCTCACCCTTGCATTGCATATAAATTAAAGACATAAGAGTCCAGCTCAGAAGCCAAAGGTTCACACAATAACCAAACAGTTGTGATCCTAACATAGCAAACTCCCATTAACATCAGCTGCAGTTTTGCCTGTGTAAGATCTGAATACAAAGAAAATTGCAGGTTTTAGCTCCATGTGCCCAAGGTGGGGGAAGATTTTAGTTCTCAGGTAGGAGTGATCGAGTTGTGTTTTAGAAGCATATTTCATCATTTTTGTCCAGAAATACCTCTCTTTCAGACCTATGAAGCTTGCATTCTAGTAAATATTCCATTCACTGAGGAGAAAAATGCAAGCCAAGTAACTCTAATTGGGGGGGGGGAAGAAGGCAAAAAGAAAAAAACCCACAGAATGTTGCATTTTTTCTTATAATCACTAGAAGAATCATTTTATAGTGTTTCCTGTGTAATTACTGCCAGCTCTGTTTAGCAAATGTGAAATACTCATTAGCAATTACTTAACTATACATATATTAAACCTTAATTAGTAAATAAATTAACCATATAATTAATTGCTTTAATCACTAGGCTTTTAATATTGTAATTATCACTTGATACATTAAGGGCATGTTAAGAATACTTTTCTCCAAAAAGTACATTGTTAATTAATCATTAAAACTTATCTTACTACATGCTCATTAATGATTTATTACAGATGCTGGGCCAAATTCTTCTCTCAATTACAGCAGAGCTAAATCTGTTGAAGCCAATAGACCTTCACTTGCATAAATTATAGCAGAATTTGGTCCTGTTAATTAAGCCGAAAGTGTTTGTTAAAGTATATCACTATAGATGGAAATCTGTAGTGCCTTGCTCACTTTAACCTAATAGGAGCAACTTGCCTTTCTTTTACACTCCTTTGCTTGAACTGTGTCCTTCCATAGCCTGAGATCAGAGGCAGCAAGTTGTAATAGCTGAGCAATGAGATGGGATTGGAAAGGTCCACTTTCATTTCTAGCCCTACCTATGAATTCCAGGTCAGTGTGTGGACAAGATCTTCACCTCAGGTAGTTACTCAGATGCTCTTTAAAGAGGCAAATGATTGCTTCTAAGGCAACATCTAAAAGAAGTCTAAAGAATCAGGGTCTAAGAGTGTTAATTTGAAAGGCGGCTATCACACCCAGAACTCAAGGGACAGAGAAGATGAAACACAAACACAAACTTTCTGTGGCTACTTTTTTCTTATCCTGGATATGTCTTGTCTATCTGGACTGTATAATCACCTCAAGGAAGTGACATTTTCTTGGGATTTCTATAAACAAATTATCTGTCATAATGGGCCAAATGGGTCTTAGTTGAGCTTTCTTGAGGCAGCCGGGGTTATGATATTGTTTGCAGAAGGTCTGCATACATAAACACTCCTGTTATTAATTGTTGCAGAGAAGGTGGGATAGGCAGGGAGAAGGAGCATCTAATTTTTGAGCAGGGTATATCTATTCATGGATAGGGAACACAGTTTTAATGCAGAAGCCCTTGAAATGCCAATAGGTAGCTTTCTATGGGTTTCCCTTCACAATCACAATGGGAGACTCCCACCCACCACCTATTTACACAGATCCAAAGTCTTGATTGCATAAATGTAAATGTAAATGTAGAATAAATGAGGAAACCAAGATGTCATGACAGTGATCTTTGGAATCTGGATGTGTCATAGGTAGTATCGTATAAGCACATGTACATATCTCATGGTCTCAAACCTTGATGACAGCAGACCTTCTGCTTTGGTGAAGGGAATACCTGTTTTCAGTAGGTGGAAATTATACAGCATTTAGTACTTGCTAGGAAGTGCTGTACAGGACCTGCCTAGAGTTACTATTGAAAAACTCATATTCTCAACTTATTTCTATATTTTGTGAGAGCTCCCCAAAGAGCTTTCATAAGAACACATTAAAATCTTCATTTTCTTGCTGAGACAGCAAAGAACATACTAACACGTCCATGCACATATTAAATTTGGTCTTTCAGTGACAGTTCCAGATAGAAGGACAGGAAGAAAATATATAATTTAAAATGTGTTTGGATGAAGTAGGTATTTCTTAATATTAATTTACAGCAGAGTGTTTCAGTGCTGTAACAACACTATGAACTGATATTCAACACTGCAGGGTGAATAAAATAAAATAGCTACCCTGGAATCATCCATGGGTCCTGAAATCATGATCAGCCCTAAGCAAAATATCTCTCCTTTAGTCATTTTTCTACTGAACGAAATGAAGACAAGTAACTTGGAAAAAGAACATATTATGGAAGTAACCTTCAGCAGTCACATAATACTGGACTGATCTATGACACTAGCAGGTACTGTAGTCTTGTAGGCCTACTATATACCTCTAAACATTTGTGTTGTGTGAACATTTCCCACACATAAAAGACAACAACTATGGTGAACCTTGCTTAGATACCCTTCCCTAAGTTTAGAGGCCAAATCTAAACAAGGCCCTTACGTAATCTTGACATTTGCTAAGGGAATTCTAGGGCAGGTGAAACTCACAGGTATTTTGGCAATGGAACTTCTGTTACCCAAGGGGTGGAGTGGAGGCTTCTCACTTGCATGATGCTCTCCATGGGTTTCGGAGAGTTAAACTCCAATGGAAAAATGGCTGAAACTTCCAAGTTCCCTCACTATAATGGGGAAATATCAAAGTTATAATAGAAAGCAAATCCTGGATTAAATCCTTTAAACAAAAACTAAAGATAAAGCCCTGATGAAAATAAGTTTATAAACAATTCTGGTGCATAGTTAAGATTAAAAATCTAAGATTCTTGTTGGTAAAGAATTCCATTAACACTTCTGATGAACTATTTCTGCGACAATTTCTGATGTACAAAATCAGAGCATTTTGTCCTATCCTGAAGGCACCAATGTCATTCCCACATACAATGTGTAGACATTGACAACTTTGTAGAATATATTCAGGGAGAAATGGTTCACTCATCTAAAAATTTACTTTAAAAGATATTTCCATTTGGCAGAAGCAAAAGATTTATTAAAGCATTTTGTAAAGTACACAATATTTCACATAATAAACAAGACAATACAGGTACAAGTCCTCTGGTACTATGAGCCACGTGTGCCTCACCATTGCTGTTCAAGGGGATTCCAATGATGTTGAGAAAACACTGTTGTAAGAAATTGAATTTGACTGTTCTGGTAGTGTTTCTTCATACTGATTATGAGTTTGAAGGTAGACATGATTCACTGTAGAAATCACGTATTCTTAACATGAAAATAAATCTGCTAGAAGCGTTGGCAGTTTACTTAAAATATGAAAATAAGAAATATTAGTATGTGTCCTTTCAAAGGTGGTAATTATTTTCATGTTATAATCTACAATTTTTTTAATAAATTTGTGTCTATGTTATGAGGAAAGGTTACACTGGCTTAAATGAATTTAGCTAAACTGATTCAGATTAATTATATAGACTTATTTAATCTGAATTCATACATATTCAAATATGTGTGAGTGTATTTGTTAGTTCAACTTAAAGCAGTCGATTACCAGCAAACAAAATCAAAGTAGGCAAGAGTTAAATAAGTGTAAAATGGTCCAGATTAGGGATCTGCTTCAGTTAAATTTTGTAATAGAAAGTAATTTCAATTAAGCAAATGCAGCTTTTTTTCAGTGCTCAAAAGGTCTATAGAGATACCAAAGTAAATCAATATCTTCTGAGTAATTGTATATATTGTAATTTACATGAAAAAACAGCTGTGCTGGCTGCCATGCACAATTATGATGGTTTAACAATATCTGCTTTGCGTGGAAAAAGCAATATACTGGAACAGTGAGCTTGGTTTCTCCTTTTCCTGATTATTTCAGCAAAGCTAATTTAAGGTTTGCTAGCTGCTGCAGTTATGAAATTCCCCATGTGTGTTGTACAAATACAGTTCAGTGAAGTCCCAGCTTGCAGACTGCAGCCATTTTGTTGTCAGAGGCTACAATCTGGTCTACCTCACTTGGGTACCCAACTTGCATCCGCATTTAAGTGCCTATTGAAGCAGGCTTCCCAAAGGAAGCACCGAAACTTTCCGTTTCAGGCACCAGAGACGTGTGCCTTTGAGGGTCTCTGGAGGGACAGCCTCCCTGCCTAACTTGTGTACCTAAACTCAGCCAGATGGGACTTCTTGGTAGGCTTTCAAAGGCATATCGTTCTCTCCTTTAGCTATATACGAGATTTAAGCACTTACTTCAGAGTGCGGCTGCTCTGCCTGACTAACACAGAGGTAAAAGTCAGGCACCTGGGGTAGGGGAAGGTGGCAAAGGGCAACCCCCAGCAACCCAAATGCAGCTTTCATGTTTTGTCTTCAAGCTGCCTCACAAAGAATTTATGTTTTGGGTTTTTTTTTCTTTACCTTGGCATTTTTTAATCAAAAAGACTTGTCCTAGAGTAAAGTTACATGTTTCTTTCTGGCTCAGATGGAAATACTACTGTGTGTGCCGTTAAAACAAGGGTCCCAGATGGACCTCAGTTTATCTCAGAAGATGTGCTACCAGTGCACTGGAGTTCCCAAAGTGCACTGGGGAAAATTGCAGAGTCCGATTCAGGTTGCGGTTTGAAGTGAAATAATTTTTTATTCATAATCGCCACATCTATATATTTGTGGATGTTACCAGTGGAGGCAATAAGAAAAACAACTATAAACTTATAAAAAGAAGCATTTTATTCCTGCCCTTGTCACCACATGCACTGGAAAGGAACCATATTGGCTCTTTTTTAGCTAGTAATGTCTAATGCAGGAAGACAGGAATAAGCAGAGTAGAAAGCACCTGTCAGCTCTATTTCCCACTCTCCTTGATTAGCATGAAACATTAATAGGGCTCTCAGAAATTCTGGTCTGAAATGGGCTTTGCTTGAAAACGTGTCTGCCTTTACTGCACAAAAGCCGCTGTCATTAAAAAAGGGCAGATAACTAAAGAAGACTCTTTCTTGAAATTTATACCATTTTTTCATACAATGACAAATTATTTTAATAATGGGAATCGCACACTCTGCCATTTGTATAATGTTTCCCATAAAATTCTCCCATTAAATTTGCTCCTCTACTTGACTCATATCTTTTTTAAAAAAATGACACACACAAAATGATACATCACGCATTCTTACAAAGAATTGGAAGTGAACATACTGTAATG